>NW_020539215.1:0-24542 GCF_003426905.1 Ctenocephalides felis
GTTTAATATATATAAGTATGAACACACATCTATCGATAAAGAAATTAATATGAATATGAGTGTCTGTTCTCCTAATAAAATATTTTTTGAAAATTTTGCAAGTGTCAGAAAATACTTTATATATATATATGACAATAAAATGAGTTTAATATCTATAAGTATGAACACACATCTATCCATAAAGAAATTAATATGAATATGTGTGTCTGTTCTCCTGATAAAATATTTTTTAGTGTCAGAAAATACTTTATATATATATGACAATAAAATGAGTTTAATATATATAAGTATGAGCACACATCTATCGATAAAGAAATTAATATGAATATGAGTGTCTGTTTTCCTAATAAAATATTTTTTTGAAAATTTTGCAAGTGTCAGAAAATACTTTATATATATATGACAATAAAAATGAGTTTAATATCTATAAGTATGAACACACATCTCCATAAAGAAATTAATATGAATATGTGTGTCTGTTCTCCTAATAAAAATATTTTAGTGTCAGAAAATACTTTATATATATATATGACAAAAAATGAGTTTAATATATATAAGTATGAACACACATCTATCCATAAAGAAATTAATATGAATATGTGTGTCTGTTCTCCTGATAAATATTTTTTAGTGTCAGAAAATACTTTATATATATATGACAATAAAATGAGTTTAATATATATAAGTATGAACACACATCTATCCATAAAGAAATTAATATGAATATGTGTGTCTGTTCTCCTATAAAATATTTTTTAGTGTCAGAAAATACTTTATATATATATGACAATAAAATGAGTTTAATATATATAAGTATGAACACACATCTATCGATAAAGAAATTAATATGAATATGAGTGTCTGTTTTCCTAATAAAATATTTTTTGAAAATTTTGCAAGTGTCAGAAAATACTTTATATATATATGACAATAAAATGAGTTTAATATCTATAAGTATGAACACACATCTATCCATAAAGAAATTAATATGAATATGTGTGTCTGTTCTCCTAATAAAATATTTTTTAGTGTCAGAAAATACTTTATATATATATGACAATAAAATGAGTTTAATATATATAAGTATGAACACACATCTATCCATAAAGAAATTAATATGAATATGTGTGTCTGTTCTCCTGATAAAATATTTTTTAGTGTCAGAAAATACTTTATATATATATGACAATAAAATGAGTTTAATATATATAAGTATGAACACACATCTATCGATAAAGAAATTAATATGAATATGAGTGTCTGTTCTACTAATAAAATATTTTTTAAAAATTTTGCAAGTGTCAGAAAATACTTTATATATATATATATATATATGACAATAAAATGAGTTTAATATATATAAGTATGAACACACATCTATCGATAAAGAAATTAATATGAATATGAGTGTCTGTTCTCCTAATAAAATATTTTTTTGAAAATTTTGCAAGTGTCAGAAAATACTTTATATATATATATGACAATAAAATGAGTTTAATATCTATAAGTATGAACACACATCTATCCATAAAGAAATTAATATGAATATGTGTGTCTGTTCTCCTAATAAAATATTTTTTAGTGTCAGAAAATACTTTATATATATATATGACAATAAAATGAGTTTAATATATATAAGTATGAACACACATCTATCCATAAAGAAATTAATATGAATATGTGTGTCTGTTCTCCTGATAAAATATTTTTAGTGTCAGAAAATACTTTATATATATATGACAATAAAATGAGTTTAATATATAAGTATGAACACACATCTATCGATAAAGAAATTAATATGAATATGAGTGTCTGTTTTCCTAATAAAATATTTTTTTGAAAATTTTGCAAGTGTCAGAAAATACTTTATATATATATGACAATAAAATGAGTTTAATATCTATAAGTATGAACACACATCTATCCATAAAGAAATTAATATGAATATGTGTGTCTGTTCTCCTAATAAAATATTTTTTAGTGTCAGAAAATACTTTATATATATATGACAATAAAATGAGTTTAATATATATAAGTATGAACACACATCTATCCATAAAGAAATTAATATGAATATGTGTGTCTGTTCTCCTGATAAAATATTTTTTAGTGTCAGAAAATACTTTATATATATATGACAATAAAATGAGTTTAATATATATAAGTATGAACACACATCTATCGATAAAGAAATTAATATGAATATGAGTGTCTGTTTCCTAATAAAATATTTTTTGAAAATTTTGCAAGTGTCAGAAAATACTTTATATATATATATGACAATAAAATGAGTTTAATATCTATAAGTATGAACACACATCTATCCATAAAGAAATTAATATGAATATGTGTGTCTGTTCTCCTAATAAAATATTTTTTAGTGTCAGAAAATACTTTATATATATATGACAATAAAATGAGTTTAATATATATAAGTATGAACACACATCTATCCATAAAGAAATTAATATGAATATGTGTGTCTGTTCTCCTGATAAAATATTTTTTAGTGTCAGAAAATACTTTATATATATATGACAATAAAATGAGTTTAATATATATAAGTATGAACACACATCTATCGATAAAGAAATTAATATGAATATGAGTGTCTGTTTTCCTAATAAAATATTTTTTGAAAATTTTGCAAGTGTCAGAAAATACTTTATATATATATGACAATAAAATGAGTTTAATATCTATAAGTATGAACACACATCTATCCATAAAGAAATTAATATGAATATGTGTGTCTGTTCTCCTAATAAAATATTTTTTAGTGTCAGAAAATACTTTATATATATATGACAATAAAATGAGTTTAATATATATAAGTATGAACACACATCTATCCATAAAGAAATTAATATGAATATGTGTGTCTGTTCTCCTGATAAAATATTTTTTAGTGTCAGAAAATACTTTATATATATATGACAATAAAATGAGTTTAATATATATAAGTATGAACACACATCTATCCATAAAGAAATTAATATGAATATGTGTGTCTGTTCTCCTAATAAAATATTTTTTAGTGTCAGAAAATACTTTATATATATATGACAATAAAATGAGTTTAATATATATAAGTATGAACACACATCTATCCATAAAGAAATTAATATGAATATGTGTGTCTGTTCTCCTAATAAAATATTTTTTAGTGTCAGAAAATACTTTATATATATATGACAATAAAATGAGTTTAATATATATAAGTATGAACACACATCTATCCATAAAGAAATTAATATGAATATGTGTGTCTGTTCTCCTGATAAAATATTTTTTAGTGTCAGAAAATACTTTATATATATATGACAATAAAATGAGTTTAATATATATAAGTATGAACACACATCTATCCATAAAGAAATTAATATGAATATGTGTGTCTGTTCTCCTAATAAAATATTTTTTAGTGTCAGAAAATACTTTATATATATATGACAATAAAATGAGTTTAATATATATAAGTATGAACACACATCTATCCATAAAGAAATTAATATGAATATGTGTGTCTGTTCTCCTGATAAAATATTTTTTAGTGTCAGAAAATACTTTATATATATATGACAATAAAATGAGTTTAATATATATAAGTATGAACACACATCTATCGATAAAGAAATTAATATGAATATGAGTGTCTGTTTTCCTAATAAAATATTTTTTGAAAATTTTGCAAGTGTCAGAAAATACTTTATATATATATGACAATAAAATGAGTTTAATATCTATAAGTATGAACACACATCTATCCATAAAGAAATTAATATGAATATGTGTGTCTGTTCTCCTGATAAAATATTTTTTAGTGTCAGAAAATACTTTATATATATATGACAATAAAATGAGTTTAATATATATAAGTATGAACACACATCTATCGATAAAGAAATTAATATGAATATGAGTGTCTGTTTCCTAATAAAATATTTTTTGAAAATTTTGCAAGTGTCAGAAAATACTTTATATATATATGACAATAAAATGAGTTTAATATCTATAAGTATGAACACACATCTATCCATAAAGAAATTAATATGAATATGTGTGTCTGTTCTCCTAATAAAATATTTTTTAGTGTCAGAAAATACTTTATATATATATGACAATAAAATGAGTTTAATATATATAAGTATGAACACACATCTATCCATAAAGAAATTAATATGAATATGTGTGTCTGTTCTCCTAATAAAATATTTTTTAGTGTCAGAAAATACTTTATATATATATGACAATAAAATGAGTTTAATATATATAAGTATGAACACACATCTATCCATAAAGAAATTAATATGAATATGTGTGTCTGTTTCCTAATAAAATATTTTTTAGTGTCAGAAAATACTTTATATATATATGACAATAAAATGAGTTTAATATATATAAGTATGAACACACATCTATCCATAAAGAAATTAATATGAATATGTGTGTCTGTTCTCCTGATAAAATATTTTTTAGTGTCAGAAAATACTTTATATATATATGACAATAAAATGAGTTTAATATATATAAGTATGAACACACATCTATCGATAAAGAAATTAATATGAATATGAGTGTCTGTTTTCCTAATAAAATATTTTTTTGAAAATTTTGCAAGTGTCAGAAAATACTTTATATATATATGACAATAAAATGAGTTTAATATCTATAAGTATGAACACACATCTATCCATAAAGAAATTAATATGAATATGTGTGTCTGTTCTCCTAATAAAATATTTTTTAGTGTCAGAAAATACTTTATATATATATGACAATAAAATGAGTTTAATATATATAAGTATGAACACACATCTATCCATAAAGAAATTAATATGAATATGTGTGTCTGTTCTCCTGATAAAATATTTTTTAGTGTCAGAAAATACTTTATATATATATATGACAATAAAATGAGTTTAATATATATAAGTATGAACACACATCTATCCATAAAGAAATTAATATGAATATGTGTGTCTGTTCTCCTAATAAAATATTTTTTAGTGTCAGAAAATACTTTATATATATATGACAATAAAATGAGTTTAATATCTATAAGTATGAACACACATCTATCCATAAAGAAATTAATATGAATATGTGTGTCTGTTCTCCTGATAAAATATTTTTTAGTGTCAGAAAATACTTTATATATATATGACAATAAAATGAGTTTAATATATATAAGTATGAACACACATCTATCCATAAAGAAATTAATATGAATATGTGTGTCTGTTCTCCTGATAAAATATTTTTAGTGTCAGAAAATACTTTATATATATATGACAATAAAATGAGTTTAATATATATAAGTATGAACACACATCTATCCATAAAGAAATTAATATGAATATGTGTGTCTGTTCTCCTAATAAAATATTTTTTAGTGTCAGAAAATACTTTATATATATATGACAATAAAATGAGTTTAATATATATAAGTATGAACACACATCTATCCATAAAGAAATTAATATGAATATGTGTGTCTGTTCTCCTGATAAAATATTTTTTAGTGTCAGAAAATACTTTATATATATATGACAATAAAATGAGTTTAATATATATAAGTATGAACACACATCTATCGATAAAGAAATTAATATGAATATGAGTGTCTGTTTTCCTAATAAAATATTTTTTTGAAAATTTTGCAAGTGTCAGAAAATACTTTATATATATATGACAATAAAATGAGTTTAATATCTATAAGTATGAACACACATCTATCCATAAAGAAATTAATATGAATATGTGTGTCTGTTCTCCTAATAAAATATTTTTTAGTGTCAGAAAATACTTTATATATATATGACAATAAAATGAGTTTAATATATATAAGTATGAACACACATCTATCCATAAAGAAATTAATATGAATATGTGTGTCTGTTCTCCTGATAAAATATTTTTTAGTGTCAGAAAATACTTTATATATATATGACAATAAAATGAGTTTAATATATATAAGTATGAACACACATCTATCGATAAAGAAATTAATATGAATATGAGTGTCTGTTTCCTAATAAAATATTTTTTGAAAATTTTGCAAGTGTCAGAAAATACTTTATATATATATGACAATAAAATGAGTTTAATATCTATAAGTATGAACACACATCTATCCATAAAGAAATTAATATGAATATGTGTGTCTGTTCTCCTAATAAAATATTTTTTAGTGTCAGAAAATACTTTATATATATATGACAATAAAATGAGTTTAATATATATAAGTATGAACACACATCTATCCATAAAGAAATTAATATGAATATGTGTGTCTGTTCTCCTGATAAAATATTTTTTAGTGTCAGAAAATACTTTATATATATATGACAATAAAATGAGTTTAATATATATAAGTATGAACACACATCTATCGATAAAGAAATTAATATGAATATGAGTGTCTGTTTTCCTAATAAAATATTTTTTTGAAAATTTTGCAAGTGTCAGAAAATACTTTATATATATATGACAATAAAATGAGTTTAATATCTATAAGTATGAACACACATCTATCCATAAAGAAATTAATATGAATATGTGTGTCTGTTCTCCTAATAAAATATTTTTTAGTGTCAGAAAATACTTTATATATATATGACAATAAAATGAGTTTAATATATATAAGTATGAACACACATCTATCCATAAAGAAATTAATATGAATATGTGTGTCTGTTCTCCTGATAAAATTTTTTTAGTGTCAGAAAATACTTTATATATATATACAATACAAATGAGTTTAATATATATAAGTATGAACACACATCTATCCATAAAGAAATTAATATGAATATGTGTGTCTGTTCTCCTAATAAAATATTTTTTAGTGTCAGAAAATACTTTATATATATATGACAATAAAATGAGTTTAATATATATAAGTATGAACACACATCTATCCATAAAGAAATTAATATGAATATGTGTGTCTGTTCTCCTATAAAATATTTTTTAGTGTCAGAAAATACTTTATATATATATGACAATAAAATGAGTTTAATATATATAAGTATGAACACACATCTATCCATAAAGAAATTAATATGAATATGTGTGTCTGTTCTCCTAATAAAATATTTTTTAGTGTCAGAAAATACTTTATATATATATGACAATAAAATGAGTTTAATATATATAAGTATGAACACACATCTATCCATAAAGAAATTAATATGAATATGTGTGTCTGTTCTCCTATAAAATATTTTTTAGTGTCAGAAAATACTTTATATATATATGACAATAAAATGAGTTTAATATATATAAGTATGAACACACATCTATCCATAAAGAAATTAATATGAATATGTGTGTCTGTTCTCCTGATAAAATATTTTTTAGTGTCAGAAAATACTTTATATATATATGACAATAAAATGAGTTTAATATATATAAGTATGAACACACATCTATCGATAAAGAAATTAATATGAATATGAGTGTCTGTTTTCCTAATAAAATATTTTTTGAAAATTTTGCAAGTGTCAGAAAATACTTTATATATATATGACAATAAAATGAGTTTAATATCTATAAGTATGAACACACATCTATCCATAAAGAAATTAATATGAATATGTGTGTCTGTTCTCCTGATAAAATATTTTTTAGTGTCAGAAAATACTTTATATATATATGACAATAAAATGAGTTTAATATATATAAGTATGAACACACATCTATCGATAAAGAAATTAATATGAATATGAGTGTCTGTTTCCTAATAAAATATTTTTTTGAAAATTTTGCAAGTGTCAGAAAATACTTTATATATATATGACAATAAAATGAGTTTAATATATATAAGTATGAACACACATCTATCCATAAAGAAATTAATATGAATATGTGTGTCTGTTCTCCTAATAAAATATTTTTTAGTGTCAGAAAATACTTTATATATATATGACAATAAAATGAGTTTAATATATATAAGTATGAACACACATCTATCCATAAAGAAATTAATATGAATATGTGTGTCTGTTCTCCTAATAAAATATTTTTTAGTGTCAGAAAATACTTTATATATATATGACAATAAAATGAGTTTAATATATATAAGTATGAACACACATCTATCCATAAAGAAATTAATATGAATATGTGTGTCTGTTCTCCTAATAAAATATTTTTTAGTGTCAGAAAATACTTTATATATATATGACAATAAAATGAGTTTAATATATATAAGTATGAACACACATCTATCCATAAAGAAATTAATATGAATATGTGTGTCTGTTCTCCTAATAAAATATTTTTTAGTGTCAGAAAATACTTTATATATATATGACAATAAAATGAGTTTAATATATATAAGTATGAACACACATCTATCGATAAAGAAATTAATATGAATATGAGTGTCTGTTTCCTAATAAAATATTTTTTTGAAAATTTTGCAAGTGTCAGAAAATACTTTATATATATATGACAATAAAATGAGTTTAATATCTATAAGTATGAACACACATCTATCCATAAAGAAATTAATATGAATATGTGTGTCTGTTCTCCTAATAAAATATTTTTTAGTGTCAGAAAATACTTTATATATATATGACAATAAAATGAGTTTAATATATATAAGTATGAACACACATCTATCCATAAAGAAATTAATATGAATATGTGTGTCTGTTCTCCTGATAAAATATTTTTTAGTGTCAGAAAATACTTTATATATATATGACAATAAAATGAGTTTAATATCTATAAGTATGAACACACATCTATCCATAAAGAAATTAATATGAATATGTGTGTCTGTTCTCCTAATAAAATATTTTTTAGTGTCAGAAAATACTTTATATATATATGACAATAAAATGAGTTTAATATATATAAGTATGAACACACAATCTATCCATAAAGAAATTAATATGAAATGTGTGTCTGTTCTCCTAATAAAATATTTTTTAGTGTCAGAAAATACTTTATATATATATGACAATAAAATGAGTTTAATATATATAAGTATGAACACACATCTATCGATAAAGAAATTAATATGAATATGTGTGTCTGTTCTCCTGATAAAAATATTTTTTAGTGTCAGAAAATACTTTATATATATATGACAATAAAATGAGTTTAATATATATAAGTATGAACACACATCTATCCATAAAGAAATTAATATGAATATGTGTGTCTGTTCTCCTAATAAAATATTTTTTAGTGTCAGGAAATACTTTATATATATATATGACAATTAAAATGAGTTTAATATATATAGTATGAAACACACATCTATCCATAAAGAAATTAATATGAATATGTGTGTCTGTTCTCCTGATAAAATATTTTTTAGTGTCAGAAAATACTTTATATATATATGACAATAAAATGAGTTTAATATATATAAGTATGAACAAACATCTATCGATAAAGAAATTAATATGAATATGAGTGTCTGTCTTCCTAATAAAATATTTTTTTTTTGCAAGTGTCAGAAAATACTTTATATATATATGACAATAAAATGAGTTTAATATCTATAAGTATGAAACACACATCTATCCATAAAGAAATTAATATGAATATGTGTGTATGTTCTCCTGATAAAATATTTTTTAGTGTCAGAAAATACTTTATATATATATGACAATAAAATGAGTTTAATATATATAAGTATGAACACACATCTATCGATAAAGAAATTAATATGAATATGAGTGTCTGTTTTCCTAATAAATATTTTTTTGAAAATTTTGCAAGTGTCAGAAAATACTTTATATATATATGACAATAAAATGAGTTTAATATCTATAAGTATGAACACACATCTATCCATAAAGAAATTAATATGAATATGTGTGTCTGTTCTCCTGATAAAATATTTTTTAGTGTCAGAAAATACTTTATATATATATGACAATAAAATGAGTTTAATATATATAAGTATGAACACACATCTATCGATAAAGAAATTAATATGAATATGAGTGTCTGTTTTCCTAATAAAATATTTTGAAAATTTTGCAAGTGTCAGAAAATACTTTATATATATATGACAATAAAATGAGTTTAATATCTATAAGTATGAACACACATCTATCCATAAAGAAATTAATATGAATATGTGTGTCTGTTCTCCTAATAAAATATTTTTTAGTGTCAGAAAATACTTTATATATATATGACAATAAAATGAGTTTAATATATATAAGTATGAACACACATCTATCCATAAAGAAATTATATGAATATGTGTGTCTGTTCTCCTGATAAAATATTTTTTAGTGTCAGAAAATACTTTATATATATATGACAATAAAATGAGTTTAATATATATAAGTATGAACACACATCTATCCATAAAGAAATTAATATGAATATGTGTGTCTGTTCTCCTAATAAAATATTTGTTAGTGTCAGAAAATACTTTATATATATATGACAATAAAATGAGTTTAATATATATAAGTATGAACACACATCTATCCATAAAAGAAATTAATATGAAATATGTGTGTCTGTTCTCCTGATAAAATTTTTAGTGTCAGAAAATACTTTATATATATATGACAATAAAATGAGTTTAATATATATAAGTATGAACACACATCTATCCATAAAGAAATTAATATGAATATGGTGTCTGTTCTCCTAATAAAATATTTTTTAGTGTCAGAAAATACTTTATATATATATGACAATAAAATGAGTTTAATATATATAAGTATGAACACACATCTATCCATAAAGAAATTAATATGAATATGTGTGTCTGTTCTCCTAATAAAATATTTTTAGTGTCAGGAAATACTTTATATATATATGACAATAAAATGAGTTTAATATATATAAGTATGAACACACATCTATCCATAAAGAAATTAATATGAATATGTGTGTCTGTTCTCCTGATAAAATATTTTTTAGTGTCAGAAAATACTTTATATATATATGACAATAAAATGAGTTTAATATATATAAGTATGAACACACATCTATCCATAAAGAAATAATATGAATATGGGTGTCTGTTCCTAATAAAAATAAAATTTTTTTTAGTGTCAGAAAATACTTTATATATATGACAATAAAATGAGTTTAATATATATAAGTATGAACACACATCTATCCATAAAGAAATTAATATGAATATGTGTGTCTGTTCTCCTGATAAAATATTTTTAGTGTCAGAAAATACTTTATATATATATGACAATAAAATGAGTTTAATTATATAAGTATGAACACACATCTATCGATAAAGAAATTAATATGAATATGAGTGTCTGTTCTCCTAATAAATATTTTTTTGAAAATTTTGCAAGTGTCAGAAAATACTTTATATATATATGACAATAAAATGAGTTTAATATCTATAAGTATGAACACACATCTATCCATAAAGAAATTAATATGAATATGTGTGCTGTTCTCCTAATAAAATATTTTTAGTGTCAGAAAATACTTTTATATATATATGACAATAAAATGAGTTTAATATATATAAGTATGAACACACATCTATCCATAAAGAAATTAATATGAATATGTGTGTCTGTTCTCCTGATAAAATATTTTTAGTGTCAGAAAATACTTTATATATATATGACAATAAAATGAGTTTAATATCTATAAGTATGAACACACATCTATCCATAAAGAAATTAATATGAATATGTGTGTCTGTTCTCCTAATAAAAATATTTTTTAGTGTCAGAAAATACTTTATATATATATGACAATAAAATGAGTTTAATATATAAGTATGAACACACATCTATCCATAAAGAAATTAATATGAATATGTGTGTCTGTTCTCCTAATAAAATATTTTTAGTGTCAGAAAATACTTTATATATATATGACAATAAAATGAGTTTAAGTTTAATATATACAAGTATGACACACATCTATCCATAAAGAAATTAATATGAATATGTGTGTCTGTTCTCCTGATAAAATATTTTTAGTGTCAGAAAATACTTTATATATATATGACAATAAAATGAGTTTAATATATATAAGTATGAACACACATCTATCCATAAAGAAATTAATATGAATATGTGTGTCTGTTCTCCTAATAAAATATTTTTTAGTGTCAGAAAATACTTTATATATATATGACAATAAAATGAGTTTAATATATATAAGTATGAACACACATCTACATAAAGAAATTAATATGAATATGTGTGTCTGTTCTCCTGATAAAATATTTTTTAGTGTCAGAAAATACTTTATATATATATGACAATAAAATGAGTTTAATAATATAAGTATGAACACACATCTATCGATAAAGAAATTAATATGAATATGAGTGTCTGTTTTCCTAATAAAATATTTTTTTGAAAATTTTGCAAGTGTCAGAAAATACTTTATATATATATGACAATAAAATGAGTTTAATATCTATAAGTATGAACACACATCTATCCATAAAGAAATTAATATGAATATGTGTGTCTGTTCTCCTGATAAAAATTTTTTAGTGTCAGAAAATACTTTTATATATATATGACAATAAAATGAGTTTAATATATATAAGTATGAACACACATCTATCGATAAAGAAATTAATATGAATATGAGTGTCTGTTCTCCTAATAAAATTTTTGAAATTTTAGTGTCAGAAAATAACTTTATTATTATATGACAATAAATGAGTTTAATATCTATAAGTATGAACACACATCTATCCATAAAGAAATTAATATGAATATGTGTGTCTGTCTCCTAATAAAATATTTTTAGTGTCAGAAAATACTTTATATATATATGACATAAAATGAGTTTAATATTATAAGTATGAAACACACATCTATCCATAAAGAAATTAATATGAATATGTGTGTCTGTTCTCCTGATAAAATATTTTTTAGTGTCAGAAAATACTTTATATATATATGACAATAAAATGAGTTTAATATATATAAGTATGAACACACATCTATCGATAAAGAAATTAATATGAATATGAGTGTCTGTTCTACTAATAAAATATTTTTTTGAAAAATTTTGCAAGTGTCAGAAAATACTTTATATATATATATATATGACAATAAAATGAGTTTAATATATATAAGTATGAACACACATCTATCGATAAAGAAATTAATATGAATATGAGTGTCTGTTCTCCTAATAAAATATTTTTTTGAAAATTTTGCAAGTGTCAGAGAATACTTTATATATATATGACAATAAAATTAGTTAATATCTATAAGTATGAACACACATCTATCCATAAAGAAATAATATGAATATGTGTGTCTGTTCTCTGATAAAATATTTTTTAGTGTCAGAAAATACTTTATATATATATGACAATAAAATGAGTTTAATATATATAAGTATGAACACACATCTATCGATAAAGAAATTAATATGAATATGAGTGTCTGTTTTCTAATAAAATATTTTTTGAAAATTTTGCAAGTGTCAGAAAATACTTTATATATATATGACAATAAAATGAGTTAATATCTATAAGTATGAACACACATCTATCCATAAAGAAATTAATATGAATATGTGTGTCTGTTCTCCTAATAAAATATTTTTAGTGTCAGGAAATACTTTATATATATATATGACAATAAAATGAGTTTAATATTATAAGTATGAACACACATCTATCCATAAAGAAATTAATATGAATATGTGTGTCTGTCTCCTAATAAAATATTTTTTTTTTAGTGTCAGAAAATACTTTATATATATATGACAATAAAATGAGTTTATATATATAAGTATGAACACACATCTATCCATAAAGAAATTAATATGAATATGTGTGTCGTTCTCTGTATTGATAATATTTTTTAGTGTCAGAAAATATTTATATATATATGACAATAAAATGAGTTTAATATATATAAGTATGAACACACATCTATCGATAAAGAAATAATATGAATATGAGTGTCTGTTTCCTAATAAAATATTTTTTGAAAATTTGCAAGTGTCAGAAAATACTTTTATATATATATGACAATAAAATGAGTTTAATATATATAAGTATGAACACACATCTATCCATAAAGAAATTAATATGAATATGTGTGTCTGTTCTCCTGATAAAATTTTTTAGTGTCAGAAAATACTTTATATATATGACAATAAAATGAGTTTAATATATAAGTATGAACACACATCTATCGATAAAGAAATTAATATGAATATGAGTGTCTGTTTCCTAATAAATATTTTTTTGAAAATTTTGCAAGTGTCAGAAAATACTTTATATATATATGACAATAAAATGAGTTAATATCTATAAGTATGAACACACATCTATCCATAAAGAAATTAATATGAATATGTGTGTCTGTTCTCCTAATAAAATATTTTTAGTGTCAGAAAATACTTTATATATATATGACAATAAAATGAGTTTAATATATATAAGTATGAACACACATCTATCCATAAAGAAATTAATATGAATATGTGTGTCTGTTCTCCTGATAAAATATTTTTAGTGTCAGAAAATACTTAGAAAATACTTTATATATATATGACAATAAAATGAGTTTAATATATATAAGTATGAACACACATCTATCCATAAAGAAATTAATATGAATATGTGTGTCTGTTCTCCTAATAAAATATTTTTTAGTGTCAGAGAAAATACTTTATATATATATGACAATAAAATGAGTTTAATATATATAAGTATGAACACACATCTATCGATAAAGAAATTAATATGAATATGAGTGTCTGTTTCCTAATAAAATATTTTTTTGAAAATTTTGCAAGTGTCAGAAAATACTTTATATATATATGACAATAAAATGAGTTTAATATTATAAGTATGAACACACATCTATCCATAAAGAAATTAATATGAATATGTGTGTCTGTTCTCCTAATAAAATATTTTTTAGTGTCAGAAAATACTTTATATATATATGACAATAAAATGAGTTTAATATATATAAGTATGAACACACATCTATCCATAAAGAAATTAATATGAATATGTGTGTCTGTTCTCCTGATAAAATATTTTTTAGTGTCAGAAAATACTTTATATATATATGACAATAAAATGAGTTTAATATATATAAGTATGAACACACATCTATCGATAAAGAAATTAATATGAATATGAGTGTCTGTTCTACTAATAAAATATTTTTTTGAAAAATTTTGCAAGTGTCAGAAAATACTTTATATATTATATATATATATATATATATATATAATATATATATATATATATATATATGACAATAAAATGAGTTTAATATATATAAGTATGAACACACATCTATCGATAAAGAAATTAATATGAATATGAGTGTCTGTTCTCCTAATAAAATATTTTTTTGAAAATTTTGCAAGTGTCAGAGAATACTTTATATATATATGACAATAAAATGAGTTTAATATATATAAGTATGAACACACATCTATCCATAAAGAAATTAATATGAATATGTGTGTCTGTTCTCCTGATAAAATATTTTTTAGTGTCAGAAAATACTTTATATATATATGACAATAAAATGAGTTTAATATATATAAGTATGAACACACATCTATCGATAAAGAAATTAATATGAATATGAGTGTCTGTTTCCTAATAAAATATTTTTTTGAAAATTTTGCAAGTGTCAGAAAATACTTTATATATATATGACAATAAAATGAGTTTAATATCTATAAGTATGAACACACATCTATCCATAAAGAAATTAATATGAATATGTGTGTCTGTTCTCCTAATAAAATATTTTTTAGTGTCAGAAAATACTTTATATATATATGACAATAAAATGAGTTTAATATATATAAGTATGAACACACATCTATCCATAAAGAAATTAATATGAATATGTGTGTCTGTTCTCCTGATAAAATATTTTTTAGTGTCAGAAAATACTTTATATATATGACAATAAAATGAGTTTAATATATATAAGTATGAACACACATCTATCGATAAAGAAATTAATATGAATATGAGTGTCTGTTCTACTAATAAAATATTTTTTTGAAAAATTTTGCAAGTGTCAGAAAATACTTTATATATATATATATATATGACAATAAAATGAGTTTAATATATATAAGTATGAACACACATCTATCGATAAAGAAATTAATATGAATATGAGTGTCTGTTCTCCTAATAAAATATTTTTTTGAAAATTTTGCAAGTGTCAGAGAATACTTTATATATATATATGACAATAAAATTAGTTTAATATCTATAAGTATGAACACACATCTATCCATAAAGAAATTAATATGAATATGTGTGTCTGTTCTCCTGATAAAATATTTTTTAGTGTCAGAAAATACTTTATATATATATGACAATAAAATGAGTTTAATATATATAAGTATGAGCACACATCTATCGATAAAGAAATTAATATGAATATGAGTGTCTGTTTCCTAATAAATATTTTTTGAAAATTTTGCAAGTGTCAGAAAATACTTTATATATATATGACAATAAAATGAGTTTAATATCTATAAGTATGAACACACATCTATCCATAAAGAAATTAATATGAATATGTGTGTCTGTTCTCCTAATAAAATATTTTTTAGTGTCAGAAAATACTTTATATATATATGACAATAAAATGAGTTTAATATATATAAGTATGAACACACATCTATCCATAAAGAAATTAATATGAATATGTGTGTCTGTTCTCCTGATAAAATATTTTTTAGTGTCAGAAAATACTTTATATATATATGACAATAAAATGAGTTTAATATATATAAGTATGAACACACATCTATCGATAAAGAAATTAATATGAATATGAGTGTCTGTTTCCTAATAAAATATTTTTTTGAAAATTTTGCAAGTGTCAGAAAATACTTTATATATATGACAATAAAATGAGTTTAATATCTATAAGTATGAACACACATCTATCCATAAAGAAATTAATATGAATATGTGTGTCTGTTCTCCTAATAAAATATTTTTTAGTGTCAGAAAATACTTTATATATATATGACAATAAAATGAGTTTAATATATATAAGTATGAACACACATCTATCCATAAAGAAATTAATATGAATATGTGTGTCTGTTCTCCTGATAAAATATTTTTTAGTGTCAGAAAATACTTTATATATATATGACAATAAAATGAGTTTAATATATATAAGTATGAACACACATCTATCGATAAAGAAATTAATATGAATATGAGTGTCTGTTTTCCTAATAAAATATTTTTTTGAAAATTTTGCAAGTGTCAGAAAATACTTTATATATATATGACAATAAAATGAGTTTAATATCTATAAGTATGAACACACATCTATCCATAAAGAAATTAATATGAATATGTGTGTCTGTTCTCCTAATAAAATATTTTTTAGTGTCAGAAAATACTTTATATATATATGACAATAAAATGAGTTTAATATATATAAGTATGAACACACATCTATCCATAAAGAAATTAATATGAATATGTGTGTCTGTTCTCCTGATAAAATATTTTTTAGTGTCAGAAAATACTTTATATATATATGACAATAAAATGAGTTTAATATATATAAGTATGAACACACATCTATCGATAAAGAAATTAATATGAATATGAGTGTCTGTTCTCCTAATAAAATATTTTTTTGAAAATTTTGCAAGTGTCAGAAAATACTTTATATATATATGACAATAAAATGAGTTTAATATCTATAAGTATGAACACACATCTATCCATAAAGAAATTAATATGAATATGTGTGTCTGTTCTCCTAATAAAATATTTTTTAGTGTCAGAAAATACTTTATATATATATGACAATAAAATGAGTTTAATATATATAAGTATGAACACACATCTATCCATAAAGAAATTAATATGAATATGTGTGTCTGTTCTCCTGATAAAATATTTTTTAGTGTCAGAAAATACTTTATATATATATGACAATAAAATGAGTTTAATATATATAAGTATGAACACACATCTATCGATAAAGAAATTAATATGAATATGTGTGTCTGTTCTCCTAATAAAATATTTTTTAGTGTCAGAAAATACTTTATATATATATGACAATAAAATGAGTTTAATATATATAAGTATGAACACACATCTATCCATAAAGAAATTAATATGAATATGTGTGTCTGTTCTCCTAATAAAATATTTTTTAGTGTCAGAAAATACTTTATATATATATGACAATAAAATGAGTTTAATATATATAAGTATGAACACACATCTATCCATAAAGAAATTAATATGAATATGTGTGTCTGTTCTCCTGAAAAATATTTTTTAGTGTCAGAAAATACTTTATATATATATGACAATAAAATGAGTTTAATATATATAAGTATGAACACACATCTATCGATAAAGAAATTAATATGAATATGAGTGTCTGTTTCCTAATAAAATATTTTTTTGAAAATTTTGCAAGTGTCAGAAAATACTTTATATATATATGACAATAAAATGAGTTTAATATCTATAAGTATGAACACACATCTATCCATAAAGAAATTAATATGAATATGTGTGTCTGTTCTCCTAATAAAATATTTTTTAGTGTCAGAAAATACTTTATATATATATGACAATAAAATGAGTTTAATATATATAAGTATGAACACACATCTATCCATAAAGAAATTAATATGAATATGTGTGTCTGTTCTCCTGATAAAATATTTTTTAGTGTCAGAAAATACTTTATATATATATGACAATAAAATGAGTTTAATATATATAAGTATGAACACACATCTATCGATAAAGAAATTAATATGAATATGAGTGTCTGTTTTCCTAATAAAATATTTTTTGAAAATTTTGCAAGTGTCAGAAAATACTTTATATATATATGACAATAAAATGAGTTTAATATCTATAAGTATGAACACACATCTATCCATAAAGAAATTAATATGAATATGTGTGTCTGTTCTCCTAATA
This sequence comes from Ctenocephalides felis, assembly GCF_003426905.1. NCBI lineage: Eukaryota > Metazoa > Arthropoda > Insecta > Siphonaptera > Pulicidae > Ctenocephalides > Ctenocephalides felis. Next base: position 18,932 of record NW_020539215.1, read on the forward strand.
AAATATTTTTTAGTGTCAGAAAATACTTTATATATATATGACAATAAAATGAGTTTAATATATATAAGTATGAACACACATCTATCGATAAAGAAATTAATATGAATATGAGTGTCTGTTTTCCTAATAAAATATTTTTTGAAAATTTTGCAGTGTCAGAAAATACTTTATATATATATGACAATAAAATGAGTTTAATATATATAAGTATGAACACACATCTATCCATAAAGAAATTAATATGAATATGTGTGTCTGTTCTCCTAATAAAATATTTTTTAGTGTCAGAAAATACTTTATATATATATGACAATAAAATGAGTTTAATATATATAAGTATGAACACACATCTATCCATAAAGAAATTAATATGAATATGTGTGTCTGTTCTCCTAATAAAATATTTTTTAGTGTCAGAAAATACTTTATATATATATGACAATAAAATGAGTTTAATATATATAAGTATGAACACACATCTATCCATAAAGAAATTAATATGAATATGTGTGTCTGTTCTCCTAATAAAATATTTTTTAGTGTCAGAAAATACTTTATATATATATGACAATAAAATGAGTTTAATATATATAAGTATGAACACACATCTATCCATAAAGAAATTAATATGAATATGTGTGTCTGTTCTCCTGATAAAATATTTTTTAGTGTCAGAAAATACTTTATATATATATGACAATAAAATGAGTTTAATATATATAAGTATGAACACACATCTATCGATAAAGAAATTAATATGAATATGAGTGTCTGTTTCCTAATAAAATATTTTTTGAAAAATTTTGCAAGTGTCAGAAATAATATATATATATATATATATATATATATATGACAATAAAATGAGTTTAATATATATAAGTATGAACACACATCTATCGATAAAGAAATTAATATGAATATGAGTGTCTGTTCTCCTAATAAAATATTTTTTTGAAAATTTTGCAAGTGTCAGAGAATACTTATATATATATATGACAATAAAATTAGTTTAATATCTATAAGTATGAACACACATCTATCCATAAAGAAATTAATATGAATATGTGTGTCTGTTCTCCTGATAAAATATTTTTTAGTGTCAGAAAATACTTTATATATATATGACAATAAAATGAGTTTAATATATATAAGTATGAACACACATCTATCGATAAAGAAATTAATATGAATATGAGTGTCTGTTTTCCTAATAAAATATTTTTTTGAAAATTTTGCAAGTGTCAGAAAATACTTTTATATATATATGACAATAAAATGAGTTTAATATCTATAAGTATGAACACACATCTATCCATAAAGAAATTAATATGAATATGTGTGTCTGTTCTCCTAATAAAATATTTTTTAGTGTCAGAAAATACTTTATATATATATGACAATAAAATGAGTTTAATATATATAAGTATGAACACACATCTATCCATAAAGAAATTAATATGAATATGTGTGTCTGTTCTCCTGATAAAATATTTTTTAGTGTCAGAAAATACTTTATATATATGACAATAAAATGAGTTTAATATATATAAGTATGAACACACATCTATCGATAAAGAAATTAATATGAATATGAGTGTCTGTTTTCCTAATAAAATATTTTTTTGAAAATTTTGCAAGTGTCAGAAAATACTTTATATATATATGACAATAAAATGAGTTTAATATCTATAAGTATGAACACACATCTATCCATAAAGAAATTAATATGAATATGTGTGTCTGTTCTCCTAATAAAATATTTTTTAGTGTCAGAAAATACTTTATATATATATATGACAATAAAATGAGTTTAATATATACAAGTATGAACACACATCTATCCATAAAGAAATTAATATGAATATGTGTGTCTGTTCTCCTGATAAAATATTTTTTAGTGTCAGAAAATACTTTATATATATATGACAATAAAATGAGTTTAATATATATAAGTATGAACACACATCTATCGATAAAGAAATTAATATGAATATGAGTGTCTGTTTCCTAATAAAATATTTTTTTGAAAATTTGCAAGTGTCAGAAAATACTTTATATATATATGACAATAAAATGAGTTTAATATCTATAAGTATGAACACACATCTATCCATAAAGAAATTAATATGAATATGTGTGTCTGTTCTCCTAATAAAATATTTTTTAGTGTCAGAAAATACTTTATATATATATGACAATAAAATGAGTTTAATATATATAAGTATGAACACACATCTATCCATAAAGAAATTAATATGAATATGTGTGTCTGTTCTCCTGATAAAATATTTTTAGTGTCAGAAAATACTTTATATATATATGACAATAAAATGAGTTTAATATATATAAGTATGAACACACATCTATCGATAAAGAAATTAATATGAATATGAGTGTCTGTTTTCCTAATAAAATATTTTTTTGAAAATTTTGCAAGTGTCAGAAAATACTTTATATATATATGACAATAAAATGAGTTTAATATCTATAAGTATGAACACACATCTATCCATAAAGAAATTAATATGAATATGTGTGTCTGTTCTCCTAATAAAATATTTTTTAGTGTCAGAAAATACTTTATATATATATGACAATAAAATGAGTTTAATATATATAAGTATGAACACACATCTATCCATAAAGAAATTAATATGAATATGTGTGTCTGTTCTCCTGATAAAATATTTTTTAGTGTCAGAAAATACTTTATATATATATGACAATAAAATGAGTTTAATATGTATAAGTATGAACACACATCTCATAAAGAAATTAATATGAATATGAGTGTCTGTTCTCCTAATAAAATATTTTTTAGTGTCAGAAAATACTTTATATATATGACAATAAAATGAGTTTAATATATATAAGTATGAACACACATCTATCCATAAAGAAATTAATATGAATATGTGTGTCTGTTCTCCTAATAAAATATTTTTTAGTGTCAGAAAATACTTTATATATATGACAATAAAATGAGTTTAATATATATAAGTATGAACACACATCTATCCATAAAGAAATTAATATGAATATGTGTGTCTGTTCTCCTGATAAAATATTTTTAGTGTCAGAAAATACTTTATATATATATGACAATAAAATGAGTTTAATATATATAAGTATGAACACACATCTATCGCATAAAGAAATTAATATGAATATGAGTGTCTGTTTCCTAATAAAATATTTTTTTGAAAATTTTGCAAGTGTCAGAAAATACTTTATATATATATGACAATAAAATGAGTTAATATCTATAAGTATGAAACACACATCTATCCAAAAAGAAATTAATATGAATATGTGTGTCTGTTCTCCTAATAAAATATTTTTTAGTGTCAGAAAATACTTTATATATATATGACAATAAAATGAGTTTAATATATAAGTATGAACACACATCTATCGATAAAGAAATTAATATGAATATGAGTGTCTGTTTTCCTAATAAAATATTTTTTTGAAAATTGCAAGTGTCAGAAAATACTTTATATATTATGACAATAAAATGAGTTTAATATCTATAAGTATGAACACACATCTATCCATAAAGAAATTAATATGAATATGTGTGTCTGTTCTCCTAATAAAATATTTTTTGTGTCAGAAAATACTTTATATATATATGACAATAAAATGAGTTTAATATATATAAGTATGAACACACATCTATCCATAAAGAAATTAATATGAATATGTGTGTCTGTTCTCCTGATAAAATTTTTTAGTGTCAGAAAAAAATACTATATATATATGACAATAAAATGAGTTTAATATATATAAGTATGAACACACATCTATCGATAAAGAAATTAATATGAATATGAGTGTCTGTTCTCCTAATAAAATATTTTTTTGGAAAATTTTGCAAGTGTCAGAAAATACTTTATATTATATATATATATATGACAATAAAATGAGTTTAATATATATAAGTATGAACACACATCTATCGATAAAGAAATTAATATGAATATGAGTGTCTGTTCTCCTAATAAAATATTTTTTTGAAAATTTTGCAAGTGTCAGAGAATACTTTTATATATATATGACAATAAAATTAGTTTAATATCTATAAGTATGAACACACATCTATCCATAAAGAAATTAATATGAATATGTGTGTCTGTTCTCCTGATAAAATATTTTTAGTGTCAGAAAATACTTTATATATATATGACAATAAAATGAGTTTAATATATATAAGTATGAACACACATCTATCGATAAAGAAATTAATATGAATATGAGTGTCTGTTTTCCTAATAAAAATTTTTTTGAAAATTTTGCAAGTGTCAGAAAATACTTTATATATATATGACAATAAAATGAGTTTAATATCTATAAGTATGAACACACATCTATCCATAAAGAAATTAATATGAATATGTGTGTCTGTTCTCCTAATAAAATATTTTTAGTGTCAGAAAATACTTTATATATATATATGACAATAAAATGAGTTTAATATATATAAGTATGAACACACATCTATCCATAAAGAAATAATATGAATATGTGTGTCTGTTCTCCTGATAAAATATTTTTAGTGTCAGAAAATACTTTATATATATATGACAATAAAATGAGTTTAATATATATAAGTATGAACACACATCTCCATAAAGAAATTAATATGAATATGTGTGTCTGTTTCCTGATAAAATATTTTTTAGTGTCAGAAAATACTTTATATATATATGACAATAAAATGAGTTTAATATATATAAGTATGAACACACATCTATCATAAAGAAATTAATATGAATATGTGTGTCTGTTCTCCTGATAAAATATTTTTAGTGTCAGAAAATACTTTATATATATGACAATAAAATGAGTTTAATATATATAAGTATGAACACACATCTATCCATAAAGAAATTAATATGAATATGAGTGTCTGTTCTCCTAATAAAATATTTTTTGAAAATTTAGTGTCAGAAAATACTTTATATATATATATGACAATAAAATGAGTTTAATATCTATAAGTATGAACACACATCTATCCATAAAGAAATTAATATGAATATGTGTGTCTGTTCTCCTGATAAAATATTTTTTAGTGTCAGAAAATACTTTATATATATATGACAATAAAATGAGTTTAATATATATAAGTATGAACACACATCTATCCATAAAGAAATTAATATGAATATGAGTGTCTGTTCTCCTAATAAAATATTTTTTGAAATTTTGCAAGTGTCAGAAAATACTTTATATATATATGACAATAAAATGAGTTTAATATCTATAAGTATGAACACAACATCTATCATAAAGAAATTAATATGAATATGTGTGTGTTCTCCTAATAAAATATTTTTTAGTGTCAGCAGAAAATACTTTATATATATATGACAATAAAATGAGTTTAATATTATAAGTATGAACACACATCTATCCATAAAGAAATTAATATGAATATGTGTGTCTGTTCTCCTGATAAAATATTTTTTAGTGTCAGAAAATACTTTATATATATATGACAATAAAATGAGTTTAATATATAAGTATGAACACACATCTATCGATAAAGAAATTAATATGAATATGAGTGTCTGTTCTACTATAAATATTTTTTGAAAAATTTTGC
>NW_020539216.1:0-27934 GCF_003426905.1 Ctenocephalides felis
AGTACCTAAAAATAGTTAATCAGCGATTAAAAAATAAAATATCATAAAATATTATCTGAAGTTTGTATCATTCTCATACCATTTGACTTTTCAAATTATTATTAATTATATATTGTTGCACCTTCTACTTCCTCCATGGTCTTCATCGGAAAATATTTAAGCACATCTCTTATTGACCCAAATTGATCGGCATCTTCCACATGTGGCATTGTCTGCTTTGCCAAAATCAATTCCGTAATTTTTTCTTGGAACCTTCCATGAATATTCTCATTTTGGCGAGCTCCTTGATTACTACATTTAAACGAGCATCTAAAAAAAAATAATTGGTAACATACATACAATTTATTAGACAAAAGTTTTAATAAATACCAGTTGAATTTTCTGCTCCACTTTCTACTCTCTCTTCTTTTCTTAGTTCTTTTTCTCTGCAAGGAATTTTCAGACAATATAGCAGGCACAGTTGGTGGAGGAGGCAAGCTTAGCCCTTGATCACTGCTCTCATCATCTGATAATTCATAATTCTTGACTTTTTTCTTTTATTATTTCTATATCTTTCTGACTCAGATGCTACATCGGAGTACATTTCTGCTTCTCTCAGCCTTTCTCTGCCTGTGCTATAATCATCTAAATATGGAATACATTTTCATTATATACATATAAATAATATATACATACATCTTCATATATACATACTCACATATTCATACAGTTTCACATATAAATAATATATACAACTCACATACACATACAATTTTTTGGATATGATTAATTGATATGTATACAAACTCACACCACAAGAAGCCAAAATTCTCACAAAAGAAAATTTATGAGTTTCACATATAAATAATATACACATACTCGCTACACATACAATTTTATGGATATGATTAACTGATATGTTCACAAACTCACCACAAGAAGCCAAAATTCTCACAAAAGAAAATGTATGAGTTTCACAGATAAATTTATATACATACTCACATACACATAAACATTTTTGAATATGATTATTTGATATGATACAAACTCACCACAAGAAGCCAAAATTTTCTTGAAAGGATATTTACGAGAAGAGCTCTCAGGCGGGTCCATTTTCTCTGCAGCCTTGTCAAATGCTTTATCCGACCGAAAATGGGGCCAGAGAGCTATCTTTTCATCAATAAAATCCAATTCCGTGGAAAAACACGGATGCCGCTATCGGAAAATTCCACCACATGATAATTTCTACTCATCTTATTTGCTAAAACAAAATATAGAAATTAGTAGAATGTATAAACTTCACGCTTAACGATTCAGGTTTTTATAGTTAAATTTATACTTACATGCCATTTTTCCGTATAAAAATTACTTCTTGACTAGTTCGAAGAAAAAACAATAATGATCTTAACCAACAAATCTATTTGGAAAAAAAACATGTGCCACTGTTTTGAATCACTAGCGCTGACGTTCACTAAGCGGCTCCGATGAACACTAAGCAATACGATGAAAACAAATGTTGGCGCACTGTTTAAAACAGCAACAACACCGAACTTCACAAAAAGTTATCAAAACTATTGAAACAATAACAATTATTTACAATATTTGGTATATACAAATTTAAATATTAAAAACAAAAATACTTAAAACTAATGAATATAAAAAACAGCAAGTTTAAAATCACTATTAGCATAAATGAAGCAAAGGAAGTGCGATCTTTGTATCACTTGAAGTGTCAGATATAATGAATATTTTACTTTTTATATTTTTCACAGGCCAAACTTGTACACTTGCTAGATCATACACCCTATATATCCCAATAAATGATGACCGGCAGGGTATTGTATAAACATCTTCCATCATTTTAAATCGTTGACCAATGATAACTGCTTCTCCATTTAAAGATGCAATATTGCAGATATAAATTATGGAGCCAACAATTAGAGAGCAGTATCGATCAGCTTCTCTTCTGATGTTGATTATGGCACTTCCACATTTTAGTTTTTCAAATTGTGGATTTCCGCAGGAAGTGAAAAGTGGTCCATCAAAATGTACAGTTGATAAGCATGGAGAGAACTCGATATCATTATCAAAATTATCACAATTATCTTCATACTTTTTGCGTATGGTATTCTTGAAACTCGTGATATCTACGAGCAATTTGTTGCAGGGGCCTTTCTGGTTTTTGTATGTATTTCTTTAACGTCTGCATATAATTTTCAAATTTGAAGGCACTGAAACTCTCTAATGAACCAAATCTTCGAACATCATCTGTTAAGTGGATTAAACTATGCACATTGTGTGAAACAAGATGCTCTCCATAAAGAAGTTTAAATCCATTAACAAAATATGTTAATAAAGATTTACTATAATTCAATAAAGATTCATCAGAAAAGTCACGAGAACTTAAAATTCTTATAGCAACATGCAGAGTTAGAAAATTATTATAAAAATCTTTTGATATTATGGATTTAAGAACAATTGGGCCTGTATATAGAAGAAACTGTCTATATTCTGTAGCTTTCCACGAATTGAGGAATCTCAGAGATCGTGGGCGCCTACAAAATTCAACAGGAATATTATTCCTCATTCCTCTTAATTTATCAGATATTTTTTTAATTTGTGAAGTACCTAGTCTACACATTAAATCACCACTGATCCATATATCATGCAACTTGCCCATAACACCTATGCATACGAGATGCATATAATCTAAAGGAACATTCGAAACAAACCTATATTAGGAATTTCCATCAATCTTGAAGAATTGACTTGAAAATCTTCATATCTTCCATCTCTAAAAAGTTCATCAGTTCTTTGAGAAGCATCAAGTCTTGGAAAACAAACTCTATTTTGAATGTAATCACCGTCAGTCGTGCATTTCGTACAGCTATTATATCCGGTATGACCTTTTATTTGAAAAATAAAAGACTTTGCTGGTGCATCACACACAAAGTATTTGATGAAGCAATTATAATGATTTTCCTTATATGTGAGTCCTTATCTGCACAAAACCACTGCTTCTTCAATAAAGTCTTTTAAATAATTATCCGCATTCTTAGGTTTTTCTAAACCACAATATATACCAATAACAAATACCTGCTTAGATGGTATTACAGAACCTAATATCGGCCATAACACTGTTCTAGATGACCTCGATTTCCTTTCATCCTTTTTTTCTGGAGAAGCAGTTAATGGTGCCAAGTTTATTATCATCACTATTGTTTATAATTGATTGTTCTGGTGGACATATATTAAACATCACATATTTTTTCGGCGACGTACTAAACGCAGCGGTAATAGCCATTACTTCTTTATTCACTCGCCTTCGCAATTGTCTCTTTGAAATAAGTAAAAAACTTTTAAGAACTTTTCTTGGAGCCATAATAAGTTTTTTTTAGGTTATTTACTCCAGTCAATATGAAAACTTATTATTTTAAGAATTCAAAATAACAGATTATATATTATAATATTGTATAGTATTATAATAATTTTGTATATATATATATATATATATATATATATATATATTGAATGGTAGAGTCTTGGATTTGTGTATATTTTGTAGAGTTTCGAACAAGAATCCAAAAATAATACAAAATAAAAAACAAGAAAAGTTTTTAAAAAAACAATTTCTTTATTTAATTATTTGTTTATTGTCGACGTTTCGGAACTAGGTACGTTCCATCTTCAGGACATCTGTCAAGAAACATGATCTTGATGAGATTTTAGCAAACAATATGTTTAGGAAAAGAAAATAGATTTTTCTTAAATAATGAATTAAATTGTAAAAAATATAATAATGTACAGAATATGATAATATGTTCAAAATAAAAATGATAAAAATAAATGAGTGGATTATCAGAACAGGATATTAAACATAATAGAAAATTTTTTTGAAAGTTATGGAAATTTTTTAAGAAAAGGTTAATGACAAAGTTGAATTAATTACCTGTATGTTTGAATATTTGTTAGCACTTTTTCACTAAACAAGCTTTTTTAACAAAAATGATTTTGTGAGTTAATTTTCCGCCGAATAATTAGATTTTGTAAATCAAAATTACTAAAAAAATTTGTCTTTTTTAAAATTATTATTTGAAAACACAAATAATATTGTTCTCTGGATGTATATATATATATATATATATTACTGAAATATTATAACAAATAAAAGATCAACAACTTCATCACAAAAATCACAACCGAATGTGCTATGCATTCAACATGGCGTTGGTAACTACGTGTGATAAAAAGAGAACGCGCTAAAGTGACAGGGGACATTCATCTTTAGGCACTGTCCCGTCTTGCGGATAAGCAAGTTGGTCCATGGGACCATCTCATGCTGTATGGGGTAATATAATATATATTATATAATCATGGTATAACAACAATATAATAATGTGCATAACAAGAAGACTAATGATTTTGACAGAAAATGACTAAAAAAAAACAAAACACTAAAATGACAAATGTCAATTCGAGAAAAGAAGATTTATGATTTTTGAAAAAAAATTTGACAGATCAAAAAATATAATTCAAAAACATATACATATATAAATATATCTAACATTTATATCCAAATTAGATGAAATGCTATATTCAAAATCACTTTTTATAGTTTTAAATCTAAATAAAAATCAATGTTTATAAATTCAAATAAATGTTGACATGAAAAAAAGTGAAATGTCATTTCATGTTCTGATCAATCTGTTCAGATTGATTCTGAGGTCAATTCTGTTCAGATCATAAATATATAGAATTAGAAATAATTTATGATATTGAATTTTGCTTAGTAATTATATATATCAAGTCATTATTTATAATTCCACATGATATATATTATTAATTATTAGAATGTATTATCGGCATAGAAACAAAAAAGTCATTAATAAAATAGGGTAAATTAAGACTTTTTTTAATTTTCTTAACGGGGATCGTAAATTTATTGCCTTTATTAGCATTTAAATCATATAAGCATATATCAAAATCTCTAGAATCGCATGGAATTATAAATAATAGCTTGTTATAAATAATAGTTATCTGTAATTACTGAACAAACAATTCTATTGAGATCATAAATATACTGAATTAGAGATAATTTATGATCTGAAACTATACATAAATTGTTTGGCAATCGATTGGTTATTAAAAAATCTTTGAATAGTATTTTTATGAGATTTGTCCTTCCATATTGTATTCTTGGGTAAAGCTGGTCATTTGCGCCCATGGTGGTTTCCAGCAACTTCTCTTCAGCCAATCTGTTAACCAGTTGCTGAAGAGTTTTAGGCGAGTTCTGGAGCTTCCCTTTTGAATACTTTTAAAATAGTTTTCAAAGGGAAAACAACTGAACCCGTCCAAACTACATTTGAAGGCCAAAACATCATTTGCAATATGTATTAGGTTATGGGTTTTGTACGTTAATCTGCCAGCTCCATATAGTTTGGGGTATTCATTTACAAATTTAATGAGAATATTTCCAGCTACATCATTTTTCTCAATACAGGTTTCAGGATTACAAGATCCTGATCCCCAAACTAATAAATGTTGACATGAAAAATAAGTTGAATAAAATTTATGTAGTTTGGCTTTCCTTCCAGTTCATGTAGTCTTTAAGCGCACTGGGTAATCTCGAAAATTCTGCTGAAATGTGAGCTTTAAATGTTAGTAAATACTTGCTCACTGTATCCCTGGTTTTGTCATCTAATTTGACGTCTCTCGTTCCTTTTACCCAGAGGCTTAAAAGTCTCTTGGTGACACATAGGCAGACAATATGCATATAGTCGAGTGCTATTTGAGATACCATTCCGATATTTAGTTCCTCCAAAACGGAGTCACCTGTGTGATGCCCTGGGTTTGTCCTCATGCGAAAAGAGTTATCTGTTCCAAGATCTGAAAATGTGTTATTTAAAATGACATGGGGTGAAAACTCTTCTCTTTGAATACATTTGGAGCAGCTTTCATAACCCGCGTGCCTAGTTGTCTTTGTAATGAACGCACGTGCAGGACTATTACAGATTATTTTTGATATATAAACATGACAATTTCTATTGAGACAAATTAAGCCATGTTGTTGTAACACTTTCATTTCTTCCACAAAAGGCTTAAGGAAAATGTTTGCATCGTCTGGTTTACCATTTCCATGATCCATCCCTACCAGGAATGGTTCAACCTTTTGTGGAATCTAACTTTGTTAATGGAATGTGGAATACGTTCTTCTACCCCAAAATGAATGTATGAACCACCCTTAATTAATTTTATACCATCGGTGGCATATTTTGGAGGGCCCAATAACGTGCGAGCATTGGCCGATAATTCATCTTTGTGCCCATGGCGTCTCTAAACATGTGGAAGCGGAATACAAAGCACTTCATCTTTGTCAATACTAGCAGAAGCGCTTTTATCTTGGGAGTCTCCACATGCAATGTGATGATAATTGCAATTATCCATGGATTGCACCTCTTCAACACTTTCACTAATGTAAAATCTGCTAGCACAGTTGGCGGTGCTACTGTTAGTGCTCGAATCATTATTCTCAGCTAAACGCCTTACCTGAGATTTGTAATTAAGTTTTTGTATTAATTGCGTCCTTTGAGATCTTGAAGAGTAGAAATGCTATATTGGCTAGCAATTTGCTACAGTCGAACTGACCGATTGACACAAATCCGTGATGACTTACATAACAAACTACTACACGACTCAACGTAGCACCAGATCAAAATCATAATTTACAGTATTTTATTTCACTTTGTAGTTTTTATATTAGGATCAGATCGACCATTTATGATCTAAAATTCGGTTTAATGCGACCAATTTTGATCTAAAATGCGGCTCGAAATGGACCAATTATGGTAAGGATCATTATGATTAATTAGATATAAGCGGACTGTAAATTATAAATATTCCATCACCATAAGATATGTGAACAAAACCACTATTTAGATTATGATATATATTGAACTTCACTCTACAAACTTCTTTCATTACATTTGCTAGTCCCCTTAATTATTATAAATTACAGGTATTTATACTCATAACATTGTATCGCCTACCCCAAAGGGTCCCCGGTTAAATAGAAAAGCCCAGGTCAAATCTTGACCAGGCTCTATGTATCTGTTTTGATACTAGTCGCGAACATTTAATTTCTATATCTAACTGACAGCAACTTCTGTAACCTCTTCAAACACCTATTTGAAGATTACGTTCAAAATTTCTCTTTTATTTCTTAAAACACTGAGTGTATCAATAAAAGCATCTGTAGCTTTTTTCAAATCGATTGCAGAGTTCTGCTTAAAGATACAGTAGTACCTGAAAAAAAAAGTAAGTTACTGTGACTGCAGTGCATACATCAATGAATTTGTGACAATAATAAATTATACAACCACCTAATACATCACTTAAGCAGATGGAGGATATAATAAAGTCAGAACTGCGTAATGTTTGCAGCAAGCAATGTGCGTTATTGGCAATTTTATTGTCTTACCAAGCGGAAATCTTTTCCAGAGCGCTAAAAATTTTAATTAAGTTGTCTCCTTGAAACTTTTTACCGAGCGTGTTTTACAAATACCTTGCATGACAGCCCCAAGTTCTTACTTAAAAATTGCTTAGCAGATGCATTGGAAAATGCCACAACTTTTCTCAATATGCCAGATGGATTGTGGCAGGAAACTAGATTTTGCTAGTGCATTATTGAGAATATGATTGTTGCATGGGCAACGTTTAGTATGGATCGCAATTTTCATAAACTTCTTCACTGCACCTTTTGTGTTTGATGCCATGACCGAGCAGCTGTCAGTTCCAATACCCACACACCAAGATAAATCTAAATTGTATTTGGTACACAAGTTTTGAAGAATTTTTGCTAATATTTTACCTGTCAATCTAGGTTCTATGTCACCCTATGTCAAATTATTGTTTTCAGATTTAAAAGCATCAAATGTGTCGCAAAAAGTCACAAAATGTTGCTTAATCATACCATTATGAAAATGACGTAATGAGAGTCTCAGCTCAGAGTTTCGTCAAACAAAATTGAAAAATATCTGGCTTCCCCAGATTCGCACATTCGCACCCCAGATTCGCACATTCGTTAAGATAGTTTCCTGTATGACTTCTGCACACACATCAATTAGGGGGCGCCCAATCACGTGAGCCATTTTCAAGGTTTTTTGGACCCCCCTCGCCCTTGGTGTTACTTGTTGATATTTGAAATTACCCCTCCCCCCTAAATTGGTAGAGAAGTATAATGTTATGTTATTCTAAATCTAAGTACAATGATAAAAATATCTAGAAAGAAGAGTTGGTGATTATTTTCGATTGGCATAAAAATAATAACAAACAATAAAAATGTGAAAAACGATTTTATTAGCACACACACACACACATATATATATATATACATATATATACATATATATACATATATATATATATATATATATATATATATATATATATATATATATATATATATATATATAACAAATGTGTTCTGAGTGGGAAGATAGATATTACTTTAGATATATGAACAAACAACACTCTTTTGTGGTGGGGCAGTATAATCAATGACTTGTAACGGATAACACATAATGCTAATTTAGGTTTTCATATTTTAGATTTTAAATTATAACACACCGATGATGAGACAAACCTAGTCTCGAAACGTTTGTAAAATTATCATTTAATAAATTAGTCTATTAATTGTAAAAGTAAAATTATTATTTACTATACATATTGTTGTGCCCCATCCAGCGACGGAGCCAACAAAATGTAGGTTCTTCCTGCTGCTAAGTATCAAACTGATACCAAACTGTGAAAGCGAATCAGTAAAACAGATGAAGACTTTTGATGTTTACGTTTATTTCATGATTCTTGTACACTTTACATATAACTTGAACACTAAACTTAAATATAATTCCATTGATCACTTAATATTACTCATAATAACTGAACTTTATTATAACTTGATCACGACTGAACTATATTGATCTTAACCCATACTGATCTTGACTCATACTGACTCATACTGACTGGTTATTGCATCATCCAGAACCTTAAATACTCCTTATCGGTATGACGCAATCTTTTTCTAGAATGTGGGTTCAAACTTGTTCGGATTCGTTATATGTGAGTTAGAAACTACGCTTGACTTAATAGTTAAGGCTCAGTTTGTGGTTTCAAAAGGAATTTTATCAACACTTGCAAGGCTACTGCAAGCTTACAATGTAACTATGAGCAACACTAACTGCGTCGTTCATATTTGACTGTTATATAGTAATTTAAAATATTATTTATAATTATTACAAAGCGGTGGATACCACTACAATATATAGGTGTATAAATATCAAACCGCCCTCTTTTAAGTTGAAAAAACGCGTTTATTGTAAGAAAATGGTACAATTTATTTCATTGAAAGTATTTACCATCGTTCGCCACACATTTTTGCCATCTTTCCGCCAAATTGTTTATGCCTTGCCAGTAGAAGCGTTTGTTTTTTGAAGCAAACCATTCACCGAGCCATTTGTGGAATGCATGAGTGGAAGCTGTCGAAGAGGAGTGTTTTCCACTTCTGATTGCTGTGTATGTGGGCCCTGAATATGAGACTGCTTTAGGACGGCCCATATCATTTTTTTATGATGCACCCAGCATATACGCTGGCCCAATTTATGCCTCGAACCAACGACCCAATCATGATCAGGCAATGAAATTTTGTAATCAACATGTATCAAGAGCGGGGCTTGCTTATTTGCCGCTGTCAAACCTATTGGCACCCGGGATTTATGCTCCTGCGACAAAAAGCACGCTTATTCTGGCCCGAGAATGGATGCAAGTGTCTCCAATGATCTCTTATTGTGGAGACACAAAAATGTTGATCGAGATAAGCCTTGTGGTCATCCTCCTCAGGACGACTCAATTTTACTGGCACAGTAGCTACATGCCTTTTACCTTCCAAGTAGGTGTGTAATTTTTCGGAAGTAACCGAAGGTGTGTGCCACTTTTTGATATTTAAGGCCTGACCGTGGGCCCTCGATTGCATAACTCGGATTGTAAATACACTTGTTATTGAACGATGTGCACTCTACGATGTCTGGCACAAGACTGATTCAAAAATATGTTAGTGTTGGATAACTAATGCAACTTCTGCAATATTTGGTAGAATTATAGTCATACCAACTATGAGTTTCAAAACAATTTGTGAAAAATGTATTATTTCTGTCAAGGATTGAAAACTAACACATATTACAAAAAATCTATGCAAAAAGTCGTTGTAATTGGCACTGTGTTTTTCATATCACTACATGTTAATTACGTACTGATATTAATTTTATTGTGTTCCAAATTATATTTTATAAAACTTTTATGCTTGATTGTGCACTTGATTGCCCCAAAAAGATTCAATTAAATAAAAATTATTAGTAAGTGAATATTGATTAAATATTAAAACCTGATAAATTATTTACCTTTGACGCTTTCTAGAAGTTGAAGTTTCGGAAGAGTTTTTCTCGTTATCTAAAATACTATGAATAATCTTAAAATGTTTTCGAATTGAGCTAGTCCTCTCCTCCACAGCACTTCAGTTGTTTCTTGCAAAAATTGCATTCAGCGATATCAACCGATGTTTTTTCGATACCACCAAACTGAACTTCGTTGATTCATGATTAATTTGTTGTTGGTATAAAAAGATAAATAAGTTTGACAAAATACACGAAATTATAAAATCGCAATTTTAGCAAATCATGTGAAATTGATAAATATAAAAAATAATGAAAACTAGTTGGTTTGGTATTTAGCCTTGAGGCAAGTTACATGAACTTCCCGATATATTTAAATAATCGACTTAATCAATAAAAAATAAATTAATTTATGAGTCATTAAAAGTATTCCGAGTGGATTTATTACACATAATTGAAAACGAACGAACACTTTGACTCGGAGTATTTTCTAAAAGCAAATTTTCAAAAATCAATAATTTTTATAATTGAACCAGTTTTCAGGACTTTAATGGTTTATTATGTTCAAGACCAAGTACTCTATCATTATACCAAGTAAATAATCTAATTTTAATTTTGACAAATGTCAAAAGAGCTACTCATTTTCTCAAACTTTGATGAATTTTTAAAATCAAACGATTTGTCGTAAGGCCGTAATATTTCAGTAAGTTCTATAAGACCATGGTATATATCGCTAAAAAAAATTCCATAAAAATCGGCTTAAATTTTTTTTTTCAACAGTCAATTACAGGAAAACGGCTCGGTAGATTTTCACCTAAAACTGATCAGTATCATTCCCAACTAATATCTTTCGAACAGTTTTTGATTTTTTAAAATCGGTTCGGTAGGATGAGCTTAAATGTGGACCAAAAGTTTAACACTTTTTTTTAAATTACAAAGAAACGGCTTGGCAGATCGTCGCACAAAACTGACAAACGATAGTCCTCACCGAAATACATCATATGGCTTTTAAATTTCTGAAATCGGTTCAGGCGCTTTTGAGAAAACGTCGATCAAAAGTCTAATTTTGACAAATGTCAAAAAAAACTATACCAATTTTTGCAAACTTTGACGAATTTTTAAAGCTAAACGAGTTGTCGTAGGGCCGTAATATTTTAGTATGACCTAGAAAACTATGGTATCTACCGTCAAAAAAAAATCATTAAAATCGTCAAAATTTTTTTTTTAAAAAACGTTATTACAAGAAAACGGCCCGGCCGATCTTTACCAAAAACTAATCAGCACGATTCCCAACCAATATCTATCGAATGGTTTTTGAATTTTCAGAATCGATTCAGAATTGCGGGCTAAAACGTGGACGAAAAATTTTTCACTTTTCTGAAATTTACAAAGAAACGGCACGGCCGATCGCCGCACAAAACTGAGAGACGATAGTCCTCATCGAGATACATCAAATGGCTTTTAAATTTTTGAAATCGGTCCAGCCGTTTTGGAGAAAACGTCGATTTACGGCAAAAAATCTGTTCACACACACACACACACACATACTTTTTAACTTCCCGTAGGGTAAGTTATAGTAATCGTCCAAAAATCGAAATCAAAAATTTTTACATTTCTCGACGTTTTGAAGGTTTCTGAACATTTTGGCATACCTCAGAAAAAATGGATGTGTGTGTGTGTGTGTGTGTGTGTGTGTCTGTGTGTGTGTGGTGTGTGTGTGTTTTGTATGTCCGCGTTTTTTCGTCCACGTTTTCGGGCGCACGGATCAACCGATTTGAATGGTCTAAAAAACATTCGATTCCTATTGATAGGGAGATGTGCTGATTAGTTTTTGGCAAAGGCAGGTCCAGCCGTTATAGAGATATGGAGCAAAGAGTGCAAAAAATAGAAAGCGAGTTTTTGAGAGAACGGATCAACCGATTTGAATGGTTTAAAAAACATTCGATTCCTATTGATAGGGAGATGTGCTGATTAGTTTTTGGCAAAGGTAGGCCCAGAGGTTTCGGAGATACAGAGCTAAATTTAAAAAAAATGGCTGTTTTTGAGAGAACTAAGCGTCCGATTTAGATGATTGAAAGAACTTTCTGCTTTTTTCAACAAAATAATTGATTTTGGAAAAAAAAATTTTTGTTTCTAATTTTTTTTTCAAAAAATTTTTTTTGTAATTTTGGATTAAAAATTCAAAAAATCACCCAAGCTAAGCACAGTCTAAGCGCCACTCTCGTACAAATGTTTACCCAATTGCGTTTAGACTGTTTGTGTACTGGAGCACTTTTCCAATTTTGTGAAAATTATTGAAAAATGTGAAAATGCCGCCAAGCTGAGCACAGTATAAGTGAAAATGTCGCACAGAATTATTTGCAAATGCGTTTAGACTGTGACTATGCGGGAGCACTTTTTCAATTTTGTGTAAATTTGGCAACTATTTTTTTTTTGGAATTTGATTCGAAATGAAATGACGATTGTTAATGTTCTGGAGATATTAAATTGATTTATTTATAATTAACTTTCCATAGGGTAAGTAATCGCAAAAAAATCGAAAATGAAAATTTTTATATATCTTCACGTTTCAGAGGTTTCTGAATATGTTGGCATACCTTGGAGAAAATTGATGTATGTGTGTGTGTGTGTGTGTGTGCGTGCATGTGTGTGTGTTCGGATACAAATTTTCGTCGACGATTTTGGGAACACGGATGAAGCAATTTGAATAATTAAAAAAACATTCGATTCGTATTGATAAGGAGACGTGCTGATTAGTTTTTGTCAAAGGCAGGTCTAGCCGTTCCGAAGATATGGGGCAAAAAGGGCCAAAAACGGTAACTCAGTTTTTAAGAGAACGGAGCGTCCGATTTGTATAGTTCAAAAAACATTTTACTTGTATTAACAAGATGAAGATTTGATCAAATTTTCATGAAGATAGGTCTAGCGGTTTCGGAGATCTAGTAAAAAAAACTAAAAAAAAATAACATTTGGCGGTCAACAATAATCATTAGACATTAGACATATGCATATCAAATTATCAGATATTTTATTGAGATTTTAACAATAAGTATAAGTTTTGTTTACATTCCTATGGGTTCCGTACCAATGTTTTTCCGTTAGACAGCGACGCAGCGCTTACGCGCTTTATATTTTGTCTTTATGCAGTTAAAGCAGTACGATTGCTTTGAAATAAAGTTCAGATCTTCCAAAATATGTCAAAATGAAGATAACATTTTTTCCAAAAAAAAATTTTTATAAAAAAAAATTGTTTAAAATTTTTTTTAAAAAAAATTTTTTTTCAAAAAAAAGTAATTTTTCGTCCAATTTAAAATTTCTAAAAAATCTTATTTTTTCGAAGTATAATTTTTTCAAAAATGTTAATCGTTTTTAAAAAAATAATAATTTTTGGCACGGGAAGTTCCAGCAATTTGCCTTAAGGCACGATGCCTTAATAGCTTAAGACAGAATTCCACTTACAGCTAGTTCCAAATTTGATCTCATTCGATTCAGAATGGCTTGAAACGTCGAGAAAACATAAAATTAGCGATTCGGATTTTTGATGAAAACATAAACTTCTCCTTCGGGAAGTTAATAAATTGTGAAAGCATAACATCTAAGCCTGTAAAAAGTATATTTCTCTAGGCAACGTAATCCTGCGGTATATTACGATAGTCAATGTGCAAAAAACACAACGTGCAATGTGCAATAGATAAGAATATGCCTTTATAACTCAATTTCGAGCGTCCGCGATGAACTTCGGCTAGTTTCGTATAGATTGTTCGACCTTACGCTAGGTCAATGAGGGTGTGAATAATAAAGCAATGCGCTTGTTTATTGAAGTTATATTACTAATACAACAGCCTCAAAAAGTTGCGCGATTTTAATTCCATTTTAATTGAAAAAAATCACTATTTCATTTAATTATTTGATTTAAAAAAATGCAAGCTTTATTTTGCTTCAAGGTACTTAGGTAATTAGGTAATATTTTATTAACTTTGATCTTCTTGGACTTTTTAACTTCCCGAAGGAGAAGTTTATGTTTTCATCAAAAAATCCGATTCGCTAATTTATGTTTTCTCGACGTTTCAAGCCATTCTGAATCGAATGAGACCAAATTTGGAAAAATATGTGTGTGTGTGTGTGTGTGTGTGTGTGTGTGTGTATGTGTGTGTGTGCGTGTGCACCAACAGATTTTTTGCCGTAAATCGACGTTTTCTCGAAAACGGCTGGGTCGATTTCAAAAATTTAAAGCCATTCGATGTATCTCGACGAGAACTATTGTTTGTCAGTTTTGTGCGACGATCGGCCAAGCCGTTTCTTTATAAATGGCAGAAAAGTGAAAAATTTTTCGTCTACGTTTTAGCCCGCAATTCTGAATCGATTTTGAAAATTCAAAAAACCGTTCGAAAGATATTGGTT
Source organism: Ctenocephalides felis (assembly GCF_003426905.1). Taxonomy (NCBI): domain Eukaryota; kingdom Metazoa; phylum Arthropoda; class Insecta; order Siphonaptera; family Pulicidae; genus Ctenocephalides; species Ctenocephalides felis. The sequence goes on from NW_020539216.1 coordinate 14,823, forward strand.
GGGAATCGTGCTGATTAGTTTTTGGTAGAGATCGGCCGGGCCGTTTTCTTGTAATAAAGTTTTTAAAAAAAAAATTTCGACGATTTTTTGATTATTTTTTTGACGATAGATACCATAGTCTTCTAGCTCATACTAAATATTACGGCCCTACGACAACTGGTTCAGCTTTAAAAATTCGTCAAAGTTTGCAAAAATCAGTATGGTCTTTTTGGAATTTGTCAAAATTAGACTTTTGATCGACGTTTTCTCAAAAACGCCTGAACCGATTTTAGAAATTTAAAAGCCATTTGATGTATTTCGGTGAGGACTATCGTTTGTCAGTTTTGTGCAACGATTGACAAGCCGTTTCTTTGTAATTCGAAAAAACTTTTCGTACATATTTAAGCTCATCCTACCGAACCGATTTTAAAAAATCAAAAACTGTTCGAAAGATATTAGTTGGGAATGATGCTGATTAATTTTAGGTGAAAATCTACCGAGCCGTTTTCTTGTATTAACTGTTGAAAAAAAGTGTTAAATTTACGTCGACATTTAAGCTCATCCTACCGAACCGATTTTAAAAAATCAAAAACTGTTCGAAAGATATTAGTTAGGAATGATACTGATTAATTTTAGGTGAAAATCTACCGAGCCGTTTTCTTGTAATTAACTGTTGAAAAAAAGTGTTAAATTTTCGTCGACATTTAAGCTCATCCTACCGAACCGATTTTGAAAAATCAAAAACTGTTCGAAAGATATTAGTTGGGAATGATGCTGATTAATTTTAGGTGAAAATCTACCGAGCCGTTTTCTTGTAATTAACTGTTGAAAAAAAGTGTTAAATTTCGTCGACATTTAAGCTCATCCTACCGAACCGATTTTAAAATATCAAAAACTGTTCGAAAGATATTAGTTGGGAATGATGCTGATTAATTTTAGATGAAAATCTACCGAGCCGTTTCTTGTAATTAACTGTTGAAAAAAAGTGTTAAATTTTCGTCGACATTTAAGCTCATCCTACCGAACCGATTTTGAAAAATCAAAAACTGTTTCGAAAGATATTAGTTGGGAATGATGCTGATTAATTTTAGGTGAAAATCTACCGAGCCGTTTTTCTTGTAATTAACTGTTGAAAAAAAGTGTTAAATTTTCGTCGACATTTAAGCTCATCCTACCGAACCGATTTTTTAAAATATCAAAAAACTGGTCGAAAGATATTAGTTGGGAATGATGCTGATTAATTTTAGGTGAAAAATCTACCGAGCCGTTTTCTTGTAATTAACTGTTGAAAAAAAAATGTTAAATTTTCGTCGACATTTAAGCTCATCCTACCGAACGATTTTAAAATATCAAAAACTGTTCGAAAGATATTAGTTGGGAATGATGCTGATTAATTTTAGGTGAAAATCTACCGAGCCGTTTTCTTGTAATTAACTGTTGAAAAAAGTGTAAATTTTCGTCGACATTAAGCTCATCCTAACGAACCGATTTTAAAATATCAAAAAACTGTTCGAAATAATTAGTTGGGAATGATGCTGATTAATTTTAGGTGAAAATTCACCGAGCGTTTTTTCTTGTAATTAACTGTTAAAAAAAAAAATTAAGCCGTTTTTCATGGAACTTTTTTTGGCGATATACATCATGGTCTTATAGAACTTACTGTAATATTACGGCCTTACAACAAGTAGTTTAATTTTAAAAATTCGTCAAGTTTGCTAAAATTTATTATCGTTTTTTTTTTAAAGTAGGATTAATGAAGTATATTATTTACACATTTTTTTTTGATTAAGTCGATTATTTACACATTTCGGGAAGTTCAAGTTCATGTAACTTGCCTCAAGGCTAAATACCAAACCAAACTAGTTCATTTTTATTGTTACGCCTAAGATCCATCCCTCCCATTCTCCAAATCACGAAAATAGTTTATAACTTTTCGAGGGCTTGATTAAATGTTTGCTCTTAATTGGGTTCAACCGCGGATTTTTAATTGATTCAATTGTCATTATACCTGTAACAAAACGTATAAACCATAAATAATAATCATACGTGTGTACTGTGTGAATAATACATACCGTTTAAACACTTCGCAAATTCAGTGTCTTTCAGTATTAATTTATTTATTTGATGTAGACCTAGATGCTGTGAAATGTTTCAAAACTTTTTTATAAGAAATCTTTCTAACACTTTTTTAACAGAAATATGCATTGCTGCTTCCTTGTCTAACAGCTAAAAAATTTATGGATCTGAAAGAACATTTTCCGTGAGATAATGTCATTTTTTTTACTCACCACGTATTTGTTTAAAGACTCATACTTTTTGTTTTTCATTAAATGATTGAAAGTCTTCCAATGTTTGAATCGTATAACTAGACCGTGTTCTTAATCAGATGTGATGACAATGGGGTAAGTTCCCATATTAGCCACTAATCCTTGTAATTTATTATCTCCCTTGCATTGTTCCATTGTTCTCCAACAAAAGATTTTAAAGCATTTAAGGTCCGGGCGTGTTTCCATACAGAATTGGCCCCACCCTGGTATTTAAAATATTTTGATGTCATTTTATAGGTATTTTGGAGACTAGCTGTAAGTGGAATTCTGTCTTAAGGCAATTAAGGCATCGTGCCTTAAGGCAAATTGCTGGAACTCCCGTACCAAAATTATTATTTTTTTAAAAACGATTATCATTTTTGAAAAAAAAAAATACTTTGAAAAAATAAGATTTTTTGAGAAACTATAAATTGGACAAAAAATTACTTTTTTTGAAAAAAATTTTTTAAAAAAAAAATTTTTTTTTTAATTTTTTTTTTTTTTTTAAAAAAATTTTTTTTTATTTTGACATATTGTGGAAGATCTGAACTTTCTTTTCAAAGCAATCAATCGTACTGCTTTAACTGCATAGGGACAAAATATAAAGCGCGTAAGCGCCGCGTCGCTGTCTAAAGCATAAGCATTGGTACGGAACCTATAGGAATGTTAACAAATTGTATACTTATTGTTAAAAATCTCTATAAAATATCTGATAATTTTATGAGCATATGTCTAATGATCATTTTTGACCGCCAAATGCTCATTTTTTTACTTTTTCCTCCATATCTCCGAATCCGCTAGACCTACCTTCATGAAAATTTTATCGAATCTTCATCTTGTCAATACAAGTGAAATGTTTTTTGAATTATTCAAATCGGACGCTCCGTTCTCTCAAAAACTGAGCTACCGTTTTCGGCACTTTTTGCCCCGTATCTTTGGAACGGTTAGACCTGCCTTCGCCAAAAACTAATCAGCACGTCTCCTTATCAATACGAATCGAATGTTTTTTGAATTATTCAAATCGGTTGACCCGTGTTCCCGAAATCGTCGACGAAAATTTGTATCCGCACATACATACACACACATACATACACAACAATACACACACAACACACACACACCTACATCCATTTTTTCTAAGGTATGCCAAAATGTTCAGAAACCTCTGAAACGTAAAGATATATAAAAATTTTCATTTTCGATTTTTTTGCGATTACTATAACTTGCCCTACGGGAAGTTAAAAATTCGAAATACCAAATTTCAAATCCGTAGCTCATCATTTGGCCGTGATATCAGTGAAAACATGTGAAAGTGGCCCTTTTTAAACTCACTTTTTGTCGGAAATATGAGAGATATCGAAAAACTGTTAACGCCATTTTATTTATACTGATCTCGTCTATGTGGTTCATAACAAATAATGTGAAAAAATTATTTGTTAGTGCGTGAAAAGGTGAAAATGATTTTTCATTTTCCATTTTTACCAGTGCCTCTTTGGACTACTTTTTATTAGCATCATTCAAAAGCCTGTACATTTTTCTTCTATTATTCAAAAATTCATTTAAATTTAAGCGGAACTTTGGGTGAAAAGTTGGAAAAACTTAAGCTAGTACGCGCGCGCTGCCGGTACACGAACACCCATATAAAGTAGCTTTGCAAGAGCGACGAGCAAGCATAAGGCTCGTCGTTACGCGCATCTCGACAAATTCTGGTATATAAGTATGGAAATATTTATTAAATCCAAAATTTATTTATGTATATAAGTGTATTCATTAGTCATAATAAAAAATCCAACGCGACGAATAAAACAATAATTATGTTATTGATTATTTTCATTCGGCGTATAAGCTTCTGACTAATATATTTTAATGAATGAAAAACTTAAGATTTCAATATTTTTCATATATTTACGTCGGCAATAAAAAGTATTTTAATTTTAATTTATTACCTTTTTTGATTTTTTGCAATGTTAGTATATTGTATATAGTTATCATTAAATAAAAAATCGATAAAATTATATGTCACAAACATTTCATAGCAAGTATATAAGTATTAAAAATGTATTAAGTATTAAAAGTATATTACAAATCGTTGGCAACCCACAATTCTCTCTTATAGTACCACATACCCTAATTTTTTTCTCTAGTAAATTTGCCGCCAGTTCCACACTGCTATAATAATTGTCCATATAAACGTGGTGCCAAATATTCGCATAGTTCTCTAGAACATCTTCTACAAGGTTTTGTAATTTCTGCCCATTTTCGTTATACAATTTAAAATTTGTGATATAAGCACTTTCAGATTCACACAACAACCTGACAAGCATCCCGTACTTCGATTTTTTGCCGGGGTTGTACACCCGGAAACTCAAACGACTTCTATGGGGTATCATTGCCTCATCCAATGAAAGATTTTGCTTTGGTTTATAAATTGTATTAAATTTATTTAATTAATATTTTATTATAGATTTGATTTTGACTTGTCTATCTGTAATTTCTAATATTATATCATTATTACAAAAATGTAATGATTGTAAAATTTGCCTAAATCTATTTCGAGGCATAACTTTCCCGAAAACTGGTGTCTCTATAAGTGAACCCGTAGACCAATAATCGTTCAAGTTGCTCTATTCACCTGTCCCATTAAAAATTTAAAGCAAGAAATTTCTTCATTTCGTCTATTGTGGTATCTTCTTCCCATTGTTTTATCTTCTTTGTAGATTTATATTATTCACATTTTGCAAGTGGTACCTGTTCGTTTCCTTTACAAGTAATTCAAAAAAATCATTGCCAATAAACAAATCTACTGTATCTCCTATAATTTCCGAATCCTTCGGAAAAAACTTTAATACCATCATTACCTAAAAACTCATTTATGTCCATATCAATATCACTTTCGGACCATAGTGTAAATGTAACATTGTTAAATTCGTCATCGGAATCGCTCTTCTCCGAATTACTTTCAATAGGTAAAACTTTTCTAATAATAATGTCTGACTCATCACTTTCACTTATATTATTTTCATTCCCAGATAATATATCTGCATATACTTCACTATTATCATTGCAGATATTATTATACTCAACACCCTGTTGTTCCATTATAAATCACGTTCAATAGTCAATATTTCAATATATAATTAATTAAAAACTTCAAAATGACTCTTTGATGACCGCACAAGCACTGTTACTCAGTAAAAGAACGTACTACTACGTCACCGGCTACAGCAATTGGAATACGAGTGACGTATTACTACGTCGGCGGCTATTGGATAGCGGACAAACAATGACGTAGTACTACGTCAGCGACCATTGGCTAGCGGACAAATAGGCACGAGCACGATGTCCTTCTCTTTACATCTGTAACACTTCAATTCCTTCTCCCCAGAGTTTTCCTCTCTCTTAAAACTGTGCTATTCTCCTACCGTAGTTGGTTTTCGTAGTGGCTCTGGGCACTCTCTGGTTTGCGTCCCACTACTTTCACTTGCTTTACTGTCTGCTACTAACTTCTCATACTTTAGTATGCTTGCACTTAGTTGTCTGACATAGCTGTGACTTTCACCAGCCTCTAAGTAACACTAATGCTTATTCCGTAGTCCGAGAACTATTGCATGTTTAGTCTCCGGAAACTAAGGTTCAAATCCGGGCACAGTTTTCTCTTAGAATGATAGTATACAATGGCCTCTTCCGACTTCAGTTGGACTCGTTTCTTTATGCGTTCCCACTTTGATGTATCTCCATCCTCTACATGTGTGAATGCATACTTGAAACCTTCTTTAAAGTTGTCCACGACTTTATTTCATCCCCCTCCGTGTCGTACCAATCACGTCCGGCACCTACCAAATGGCATATTGCATTGTTCAAGGCAATATTATCCGACCATTCATGCCGTGACTTTAAACTATCAATCTTTTGCAGCCTTTGCCTTCATCTGCCTTTTCTGTTCTGCCGTCAAAATGCCCCAAAGATTTCGACAAATCCGTCATCAAGTGATATACCGGTCTCGTTTGCTTACCCTTCTGTCTTAGTAACGCCCTCATCATGTCATACAATAACTCGTCGCGTGTCCCCATTATGCTCGTATTGTCCGCATTCAACTTGCTTTGGAACTTCTCAAATGAGTCTGCGTTTCCCTCCATTTTTCCTACTAGGAGTCTACGAAAAAACAAAACTACAAAAAGTTCCAGCAATCGCTTCTCACGAACAAGGTGTACGTAGTTTTCTAAATCGACATACGATTTAAAACAGCCCCCTTAACCTAACCTGGTAACACACGTTATTCGACACCGCGTCACTTTTCTAAAACCGAATCTCGTTAATATATTGAAACAAAATAATATTAACACAACACGAAACTTATCACCATGTGGGGTAGCTCATTCACACTTCTGAAATGTTAGAAACATTAATTATGCGATTATTTACTGGTAATAAATAAAATAAACTAGTTGGTTTGGTATTTAGCCTTGAGGCAAGTTACATGAACTTCCCGAAATGTGTAAATAATCGACTAATTAAAAAAAAATGTGTAAATAATATACTTCATTAATCCTACTTTAAAAAAACGATAATAATTTTAGCAAACTTTGACGAATTTTTAAAATTAAACTACTTGTGTAAGGCCGTAATAGTACAGTAAGTTCTATAAGACCATGATGTATATCGCCAAAAAAAGTTCCATGAAAAAACGGCCTTAATTTTTTTTTAACAGTTAATTACAAAGAAAACGGCTCGGTAGATTTTCACCTAAAATTAATCAGCATCATTCCCAACTAATATCTTTCGCACAGTTTTTGATATTTTAAAATCGGTTCGGTAGGATGAGCTTAAATGTCGACGAAAATTTAACACTTTTTCTCAACAGTTAATTACAAGAAAACGGCTCGGTAGATTTCACCTAAAATTAATCAGCATCATTCCCAACTAATATCTTTCGAACAGTTTTTGATTTTTTAAAATCGGTTCGGTAGGATGAGCTTAAATGTCGACGAAAATTTAACACTTTTTTCAACAGTTAATTACAAGAAAACGGCTCGGTAGATTTTCACCCTAAAATTAATCAGTATCATTCCCAACTAATATCTTTCGAACAGTTTTTGATTTTTTAAAATCGGTTCGGTAGGATGAGCTTAAATGTCGACGAAAATTTAACACTTTTTTCAACAGTTAATTACAAGGAAACGGATCGGTAGATTTTCACCTAAAATTAATCAGCATCATTCCCAAATAATATCTTTCGAACAGTTTTTGATTTTTTAAATCGGTTCGGTAGGATGAGCTTAAATGTCGACGAAAATTTAACACTTTTTTTCAACAGTTAATTACAAAAAAACGGCTCGGTAGATTTTCACCTAAAATTAATCAGCATCATCCAACTAATATCTTCGAACAGTTTTGATATTTTAAAATCGGTTCGGTAGGATGAGCTTAAATGTCGACGAAAATTTAACACTTTTTTTCAACAGTTATTACAAGGAAAACCGGTCTCGGTAGATTTTCACCTAAAATTAATCAGCATCATTCCCAAACTAATATCTTTTGAACAGGTTTTGATTTTTTAAAATCGGTTCGGTAGGATGAGCTTAAATATGTACGAAAAGTTTTTTTGAATTACAAAGAAAAGAAACGGCTTGTCAGATCGTTGCACAAAACTGACAAACGATAGTCCTCACCGAAATACATCAAATGGCTTTTAAATTTCTAAAATCGGTTCAGGCGTTTTTGAGGAAAACGTCGATCAAAGTCTAATTTTGACAAATGCCAAAAAGACCATACTGATTTTTGCAAACTTTGACGAATTTTAAAGCTGAACCAGTTGTCGTAGCGCCGTAATATTGTAGTATGATCTAGAAGACTATGGTATCTATGTCGAAAAAATAATCATAAAAAATCGTCGAATTTTTTTTTAAAAACTTTATTACAAGAAAACGGCCCGGCCGATCTCTGCCAAAAAACTAATCAGCACGATTCCCAACCATATCTTTCGAACGGTTTTTGAATTTTCAAAATCGATTCAGAATTGCGGGCTTCTAAAACGTAGACGAAAATTTTTCACTTTTCTGCCATTTATAAAGAAACGGCTTGGCCGATCGTCGCACAAAACTGACAAACAATAGTTCTCGTCGAGATACATCGAATGGTTTTAAATTTTTGAAATCGACCCAGCCGTTTTCGAGAAACGTCGATTTACGGCAAAAAATCTGTTGGTGCACACGCACACACCACACTACACACACACACACAACACACACACAACACCACATACTTTTTCCAAATTGGTCTCATTCGATTCAGAATGGCTGTGAAACGTCGAGAAAACATAAAATTAGCGAATCGGATTTTTTGATTGATGAAAACATAAACTTCCCTCGGGAAGTTAATAATAACATGAACCAAAACACAATTTAAAATATAATGTGATTTATTTGCTGGATGTGGTCTCCTTGAAATACAAAATGGAACAGGACGAACATAACACACATAAGCCTAATCGCATAGTCATAGCATACTTCACTCTGTATTACAAAGATAAGACCCGCGCGAAATTTGAATACACAAATACTTTTGTCCATATTCCCGGGCGATGCAAAGCATCCAAAATTTTACATATTAACATTAATTAGGAATATTACATTAACATTTATCAAAATTGTAACTTAACCTAAAATACATAACATAAAAGAATAATTTGATCGTAATCTCCATTTGATACACATATTTCGAAGAGGGGACTGTATAAAAATAATAATAGTAATCAATAATAATTTCATTTTAAATATATACATAATTGAGTAAAATCTATTCTAACATTCTAAAAATACATTATTTAACTTCAATTTATAAGATGGAATTTCACATATTTATTCTATTGGAAGAGGTACAATTTTAGTTAAATATTTTTATTCTAAATATTGATTTGACCATGTTTTCCAAAATTGATCATGCATGGTCGTAATCTGTTTATAAATTTTTAATTTATTTGCACACCAATTAGGATTGTATAATTCTGGTACAGGAGTCATTATATCACCTATTAAAAAATGACTGGGGAATAAATATGACGCATCTGTGCTGTCATCCGACATACTTAATAAAGGACGTGAATTCAATACTGCCTCGACCTGTGCAAGTAATGTAACATATTCCTCGTAAGTTTAACAACCCAATCACTCTACGCAAATATGATTTCATTATTTTTATCGACCCCTACCATAAACCGCCAAAATTGTGGAGCATATGTAGGTGTAAATTGCCAAATAAAAAACTAATTGTAAACAGCTGAACTTAAAGGTTTTAATTTAGAATATAAGTTCTGATCAGTTCCGAAGTCATCCATAATACTTCCGAAACTCTCTTGTTGTTGTACGCGTAAAATAATATTTTTTAACGAATTATGTATTTCATTCATAGTTAAATATTTTAAATATTCTTTATTGGATTTATATTTTGGCAACCATCTAAAATAAAGGCAACTACTCTAAATAACGTGGCAAATTTGGAAAAAACGATAGTAGAATCACTCCATAAAACCGAATTATTAAATTTAATATCGACATTAGTACATACATATTTATATAATTTAGATAATAAAGGCGCAGAACAGTTCAAGACGCGGTAATGTAATATTCTTAACTGGTTGTACCCTAGATTTAGCAAATATTTTTTAAATTTGGTAACAATTCCTGCACTAACATTTGCCCCACAATTGTAATAGGAGCTATTAGCCCAATGGATCAAATATTTGTGCAATTGTGGCCAACATACTCTTTTCGTAATATTGGTTTCCGATAAGTTGGACGGAGAAGAAATTTTAAAAGTATCATTCATAAGATCTAAAAACAGCCTAAAGTTTCAATTAAACTTTTGTCATCCGTAAAAAATGAATTTAAGATTTTCCGTTTTGAAACTGGTATCTTATTTAAATAAACTTATTATTACTATTAAAGTTAACCGTCTTTATAGACACTTCATCACAAATATTTTCTAACAATTTGTTCGTTGTTCAATGAATTTAAAAATTTCAGATATCGTAGGTAATGTTTTTGTAGATTTAGCTAAATGCCATGCTACTTTAATATTATAATCTAACCTTTTGTTTAACAACAATAAAAGAATTAAATCCCAATGCTTTGCTTCCTCGAACATAGCAATGAGTGATTGGTAATGAAATCTATTAATATTAAAAATTGTTTCAATGAATCGTGTGTACTTTTATTTATATGAGGAATAGAATCTATAGCACCTGAGTGATTATTAATAATCAAAAATTTATTATTATAAGTTTCAAGAAGTAAATCATAAGCGACCTTATAATTATAATTTGTCAAACTTAATGAAGAAATGAAATTAGAAGCTGGTGGAGTTAACGCTCCTTTCAAATAATGTAGTTTCTGAACCGGGCTTAATTATCATATTATGTATTGGTGATTCATAAATATCTTTAAAGGAAAGCCATTGACTATTGTCACCATTAAATTTAGGTAGAGAAATTACTGGCAATTTTACATCTAACGTTGCTTCACTCTTAGCCCCCTGTTCAACTTTTACAAACAAACTTACTTATATGTTATTCCAACGAAGCTAATAGTGATAAGCTGAGATCATAAAATTTGTCATATTCATTTGTGAATTCTCCTGGACTATGCCTTTCCAATACACCATATAATAGGTCAAGTTTCTCCATGTATTCATTTGACTTTGTTTTCCTTACACTAAATTCAGAAACATTAGTTACATTACTTGCAGCAGTTATAAATTTTTGAAAGCGTTCAATATGCTTTTTAACAATGGCAAATTGTAATAAAACTCTATTGATATCAGTCATTTTAAATAATGGGTAATATAATGACTTTACAAGGTGGAATTGTACACTTTGATAAAACGTATACGATATATCTTTACGATAACAAAACTTTAAGTAATGGTTAATATAATGACTTTAAAAGTGGAATTGTACACTTCAAAGCAATTTATACAATATATCTTTACGATAACAAAAATTTAAGTAATGGTTAAATAATGACTTTAAAAGTGGAATTGTACACTTCAAAGCAATTTATACGATATATCTTTACGATAACAAAATTTAAGTAATGGTTAATATAATGACTTTAAAAGTGGAATTGTACACTTCAAAGCAATTTATACAATAATCTTTACGATAACAAAATTTAAGTAATGGTTAATATAATGACTTTAAAAGTGGAATTGTACACTTCAAAGCAATTTATACAATATATCTTTACGATAACAAAATTTAAGTAATGGTTAATATAATGACTTTAAAAGTGGAATTGTACACTTCAAAGCAATTTATACGATATATCTTTACGATAACAAAATTTTAAGTAATGGTTAATATAATGACTTTAAAAGTGGAATTGTACACTTCAAAGCAATTTATACAATATCTTTACGATAACAAAATTTTAAGTAATGGTAATATAATGACTTTAAAAGTGGAATTGTACACTTCAAAGCAATTTATACAATATATCTTTACGATAACAAAATTTTAAGTAATGGGTAATATAATGACTTTAAAAGTGGAATTGTACACTTCAAAGCAATTTATACAATATATCTTTACGATAACAAAATAAAGGTAATAATTTGAACAATAGTAATTTACAAAATATATGAAAGAAAATAAAAAATGAGTATATAATATATAAGGTTTAGACTCAGCAACAGGTTGTTACTTGAATACCTTGCTCTACCTCGTGTGCTGTCCAGAGAATTCCTGTGTATGTCCAAAAAATTCCTGTGTGTGGTCCAAATTCCAGTAAACTTATCTCCTCAGCAATATATCCCGAGATATACAAATCAAAGTAGTAGTAAACAAACTCCAGATAGAGGTGTCAATGGCTTGGCGGCGTGGTATAGCTTGTATAGTATTTGATATAACTTGCCAAATCCAAACTCCTCCAATTACACGAAAATGGTGTTCCCGATCATGAATTAAGCACAGTGTTTTAATATTCACCTAACTTGAATCCAAGAATGTATATTTCCAGTTTGTCGACCCACGTGTACAGCGTAAACAAAACTTGTATGTGTATTTTTGGTATGGTAATACTAAATATGCACTGATTTTAGATATCCGTGAGATGGACCAATTTTATGGTAATAAATAAAAAATAATAACATTAACCAAACACAATTTAAAATATAATGTGATTTATTTGCTGGATGTGGTCTCCTTGAAATACAAAATGGAACAGGACGAACATAAACACAATAAGCCTAATCGCATAGTCATAGCATACTTCACTCTGTATTACAAAGATAAGACCCGCGCGAAATTTGAATACACACAAATACTTTTGTCCATTTACCTTAATGTTTCCAACTGAAAGTAATACACATATATAATTATTACGCGCGTATACTTATCAATAATCTATTTACTCGTCAGGATATTATAGTTATATTTGCAATGAGATGTTTATCCTTCGACGGCAGCTTTAAAAAGGAATTAATCCTAAGCATTTAAAAGCTAAGTGTAACAATTTTCGCGCTCAAAAGTGGGAGAACTAGACGACCATAGAGTTATTCTTTCGTTACGCAAACGTAACGCGCGAACATTCAAAATGCCGCTAAAAAATTCTCTCTATGGCTTCCTTTATTTCTTGGTCACTCACAAATTCGTACGTTGCCGTGTTGTCATTGAATTGCCACATCATTTAGATTGAGCACTAAAACCTGCTTCTCTAAGAAAATCCATGCCTAGTAACGTGGCAATTTGATCTTGCTCTCGGTATTGCAACAAATCCGTGGCTATCGGTCTTCCCATATGTGCAGTATGGTGGTCGTTACTACCACATTCCT
>NW_020539217.1:0-27160 GCF_003426905.1 Ctenocephalides felis
ATAAGCTTCTGACTAATATATTTTAATGAATGAAAACGTAAGATTTCAATATTTTTCATATATTTACGTCGGCAATAAAAGTATTTTAATTTTAATTTATTACCTTTTTTGATTTTTGCAATGTTAGTATATTGTATATAGTTATCATTAAATAAAAAATCGATAAAATTATATGTCACAAACATTTCATAGCAAGTATATAAGTATTAAAAATGTATTAAGTATTAAATATATTACAAATCGTTGGCAACCCACAATTCTCTCTTATAGTACCACATACCCTAATTTTTTTCTCTAGTAAATTTGCCGCCAGTTCCACACTGCTATAATATTGTCATATAAACGTGGTGCCAAATATTCGCATATTCTCTAGAACATCTTCTACAAGGTTTTGTAATTTCTGCCCATTTTCGTTATACAATTTAAAATTTGTGATATAAGCACTTTCAGATTCACACAACAACCTGACAAGCATCCCGTACTTCGATTTTTTGCCGGGTTTGTACACCCGGAAACTCAAACGACTTCTATGGGGTATCATTGCCTCATCCAATGAAAGATTTTGCTTTGGTTTATAATTGTATTAAATTTATTTAATTAATATTTTATTATAGATTTGATTTTGACTTGTCTATCTGTAATTTCTAATATTATATCATTATTACAAAAATGTAATGATTGTAAAATTTGCCTAAATCTATTTCGAGGCATAACTTTCCCGAAAACTGGTGTCTCTATAAGTGAACCCGTAGACCAATAATCGTTCAAGTTGCTCTATTCACCTGTCCCATTAAATATTTAAAGCAAGAAATTTCTTCATTTCGTCTATTGTGGTATCTCTCTTCCCATTGTTTTATCTTCTTGTAGATTTATATTTATTCACATTTTGCAAGTGGTACCTGTTCGTTTCCTTTACAAGTAATTCAAAAAAATCATTGCCAATAAACAATCTACTGTATCTCCTATAATTTCCGAATCCTTCGGAAAAACTTTAATACCATCATTACCTAAAAACTCATTTATTCCATATCAATATCACTTTCGGACCATAGTGTAAATGTAACATTGTTAAATTCGTCATCGAATCGCTCTTCTCCGAATTACTTTCAATAGGTAAAACTTTTCTACTAATAATAATGTCTGACTCATCACTTTCACTTATATTATTTTCATTCCCAGATAATATATCTGCATATACTTCACTATTATCATTGCAGATATTATTATACTCAACACCCTGTTGTTCCATTATAAATCACGTTCAATAGTCAATTTTCAATATATAATTAATTAAAAACTTCAAAATTGACTCTTTGATGACCGCACAAGCACTGTTACTCAGTAAAAGAACGTAACTACTACGTCACCGGCTACAGCAATTGGAATACGAGTGACGTATTACTACGTCGGCGGCTATTGGATAGCGGACAAACAATGACGTAGTAACGTCAGCGACCATTGGCTAGCGGACAAATAGGCACGAGCACGATGTCCCTTCTCTTTACATCTGTAACACTTCAATTCCTTCTCCCCAGAGTACTTCCTCTCTCTAAAACTGTGCTATTCTCCTACCGTAGTTGGTTTTCGTAGTGGCTCTGGGCACTCCTGGTTTGCGTCCCACTACTTTCACTTGCTTTACTGTCTGCTACTAACTTCTCATACTTTAGTATGCTTGCACTTAGTTGTCTGACATAGCTGTGACTTTCACACAGCCTCTAAGTAACACTAATGCTTATTCCGTAGTCCGAGAACTATTGCATGTTTAGTCCTCCCGGAAACTAAGGTTCAAATCCGGGCACAGTTTTCTCTTAGAATGATAGTATACAATGGCCTCTTCCGACTTCAGTTGGACTCGTTTCTTTATGCGTTCCCACTTTGATGTATCTCCATCCTCTACATGTGTGAATGCATACTTGAAAACCTTCTTTAAAGTTGTCCCACGACTTTATTTCATCCCCCTCCGTGTCGTACCAATCACGTCCGGCACCTACCAAATGGCATATTGCATTGTTCAAGCAATATTATCCGACCATTCATGCCGTGACTTTAAACTATCAATCTTTTGCAGCCTTTGCCTTCATCTGCCTTTTCTGTTCTGCCGTCAAATGCCCCAAAGATTTCGACAAACCGTCATCAAGTGATACCGGTCTCGTTTGCTTACCCTTCTGTCTTAGTAACGCCCTCATCATGTCATACAATAACTCGTCGCGTGTCCCATTATGCTCGTATTGTCCGCATTCACTTGCTTTTTGGAACTTCTCAAATGAGTCTGCGTTTCCCTCCATTTTTCCTACTAGGAGTCTACGAAAAAACAAAACTACAAAAAGTTCCAGCAATCGCTTCTCACGAACAAGGTGTACGTACTGTTTCTAAATCGACATACGATTTAAAACCAGCCCCCTTAACCTAACCTGGTAACACACGTTATTCGACACCGCGTCACTTTTCTAAAACCGAATCTCGTTAATATTGAAACAAAATAATATTAACACAACACGAAACTTATCACCATGTGGGGTAGCTCATTCACACTTCTGAAATGTTAGAAACATTAATATGCGATTATTTACTGGTATAAATAAAATAAACTATTGGTTTGGTATATTAGCCTTGAGGCAAGTTACATGAACTTCCCGAAATGTGTAAATATCGACTTAATTAAAAAAAATGTTTGTAAATAATATACTTCATTATCCTACTTTAAAAAAAACGATAATAATTTTAGCAAACTTTGACGAATTTTTAAATTAAACTACTTGTTTTTAAGGCCGTAATATTACAGTAATTCTATAAGACCATGATGTATATCGCCAAAAAAAGTTCCATGAAAAACGGCTTTAATTTTTTTTTTAACAGTTAATTACAAGAAAACGGCTCGGTAGATTTTCACACTAAAATTAATCAGCATCATTCCCAACTAATATCTTTCGCACAGTTTTTGATATTTTAAATCGGTTCGGTAGGATGAGCTTAAAGTCGACGAAAGTTAACACTTTTCTCAACAGTTAATTAACAAGAAAACGGCTCGGTAGATTTTCACCTAAAATTAATCAGCATCATTCCCAACTAATATCTTTCGAACAGTTTTTGATTTTTTAAAATCGTTTCGGTAGATGAGCTTAAATGTCGACGAAAATTTAACACTTTTTTTCAACAGTTTAATTAACAAGAAACGGCTCGGTAGATTTTCACCTAAATTAATCAGTATCATTCCCAACTAATTTTCGAACAGTTTTGATTTTTTAAAATCGTTTCGGTAGGATGAGCTTAATGTCGACGAAAATTTTAACACTTTTTCAAAACAGTTAATTACAAGGAAACGCTCGGTAGATTTCACCTAAAATTAATCAGCATCATTCCCAACTAATATCTTTTTCGAACAGTTTTTTGATTTTTTAAATCGGTTCGGTAGGATGAGCTTAAATGGTCGACGAAAATTTAACACTTTTTTTCAACAGTTAATTACAAGAAAACGGCTCGGTAGATTTTCACCTAAAATTAATCAGCATCATCCCAACTAATATCTTTCGAACAGTTTTTGATATTTTAAAATCGGTTCGGTAGGATGAGCTTAAATGTCGACGAAAATTAACACTTTTTTTCAACATTAATTACAAGAATCAAACGCTCGGTAGATTTTCCACCTAAAATTAATCAGCATCATTCCCAACTAATATCTTTTGAACCAGTTTTTTGATTTTTTAAAATCGGTTCGGTAGGATGAGCTTAAATATGTACGAAAAGTTTTTTTGAATTACAAAGAAACGGCTTGTCAGATCGTTGCACAAAACTGACAAACGATAGTCCTCACCGAAATACATCAAATGGCTTTTAAATTTCTAAAATCGGTTCAGGCGTTTTTGAGAAACGTCGATCAAAAGTCTAATTTTGACAAATGCCAAAAAGACCATACTGATTTTTGCAAACTTTGACGAATTTTAAAGCTGAACCAGTTGTCGGTAGCGGCGTAATATTTTAGTATGATCTAGAAGACTATGGTATCTATCGTCGCAAAAATAATCATAAAAATCGTCGAAATTTTTTTTTAAAAACTTTATTACAAGAAAACGGCACGGCCGATCTCTGGCCAAAAACTATCAGCACGATTCCAACAATATCTTTCGAACGGTTTTTGAATTTTTCAAAAAATCGATTCAGATTGCGGGCTAAAACGTAGACGAAAATTTTTTCACTTTTCTGCCATTATAAAGAAACGGCTTGGCCGATCGTCGCACAAACTGACAACATAGTTCTCGTCGAGATACATCGATGGCTTTTAAATTTTGAAATCGACCCAGCCGTTTTTCGAGAAACGTCGATTTACGGCAAAAAATCTGTGGTGCACACGCACGCACACACGACCATACCCACACACACACACACCCACACACCCACAAACATACTTTTCTTTTTCCAAATTTGGTCTCATTCGATTCAGAATGGCTTGAAACGTCGAGAAAAACAATAAATTAGCGAATCGGATTTTTTGATGAAAACATTAATTTCTCCTTCGGGAAGTTAATAATACATGAACCAAAACACAATTAAAATATAATGTGATTTATTTGCTGGATGTGGTCTCCTTGAAATACAAAATGGAACAGGACGAACATAAACACAATAAGCCTAATCGCATAGTCATAGCATACTTCACTCTGTATTACAAAGATAAAGACCGACCCGCGCGAAATTTGAATACCAAATACTTTTGTCCATATTCCCGGGCGATGCAAAGCATCCAAAATTTACATTATTAACATTAATTAGGAATATTACATTAACATTTATCAAAATTGTAACTAACCTAAAATACATAACAATAAAAGAATAATTTGATCGTAATCTCCTATTGATACACATATTTCGAAGAGTGGACTGTATAAAAAATAATAATAGTAATCAATAATAATTCTTTTTAAAGTATATATCATAATTGAGTAAAATCTATTCTAACATTCTAAAAATACATTATTTAACTTCAATTTATAAGATGGAATTTCACATATTTATTCTATTGGAAGAGGTACAATTTTAGTTAAATATTTTTATTCTAAATATTGATTTGACCATGTTTCCAAAATTGATCATGCATGGTCGTAATCTGTTTATAAATTTTTAATTTATTTGCACACCAATTAGGATTGTATAATTCTGGTACAGGAGTCATTATATCACCTATTAAAAAAATGACTGGGGAATAAATACGCATCTGTGCTGTCATCCGACATACTTAATAAAGGACGTGAATTCAATACTGCCTCGACCTGTGCAAGTAATGTAACATATTCCTCGTAAGTTTAACAACCCAATCACTCTACGCAAATATGATTTCATTATTTTTATCGACCCCTACCATAAACCGCCAAAATGTGGAGCATATGTAGGTGTAAATTGCCAAATAAAAACTAATTGTGTAACAGCTGAACTTAAAGGTTTTAATTTAGAATATAAGTTCTGATCAGTTCCGAAGTCATCCATAATACTTCCGAAACTCTCTTGTTGTTGTACGCGTAAAATAATATTTTTAACGAATTATGTATTTCATTCAGTTAAATATTTTAAATATTCTTTATTGGATTTATATTTGGCAACCCTTCTTAAAATAAAGGCAACTACTCTAAATAACGTGGCAAATTTGGAAAAAACGATAGTAGAATCACTCCATAAAACCGAATTATTAAATTTAATATCGACATTAGTACATACATATTTATATAATTTAGATAATAAAGGCGCAGAACAGTTCAAGACGCGGTAATGTAATATTCTTAACTGGTGTTACCCTAGATTTAGCAAATATTTTTTAAATTTGGTAACAATCCTCCTGCACTAACATTTGCCCCACAATTGTAATAGGAGCTATTAGCCCCAATGGATCAAATATTTGTGCAATTGTGGCCAACATTACTCTTTTCGTAATATTGGTTTCCGATAAGTTGGACGGAGAAGAAATTTTAAAAGTATCATTCATAAGATCTAAAAACAAGCCTAAAGTTTCAATTAAACTTTTGTCATCCGTAAAAAATGAATTTAAGATTTTCCGTTTTGAAACTGGTATCTTATTTAAAATAAACTTATTATTACTATTAAAGTTAACCGTCTTTATAGACACACTTCATCACAAATATTTTCTAACACATTTGTTCGTTGTTCAATGAATTTAAAAATTTCAGATATCGTAGGTAATGTTTTTGTAGATTTAGCTAAATGCCATGCTACTTTAATATTATAATCTAACCTTTTGTTTAACAACAATAAAAGAATTAAATCCCAATGCTTTGCTTCCTCGAACATAGCAATGAGTGATTGGTAATGAAATCTATTAATATTTAAAATTGTTTCAATGAATCGTGTGTACTTTTATTTATATGAGGAATAGAAATAGAACTATGCACCTGAGTGATTATTAATAATCAAAAATTTATTATTATAAGTTTCAAGAAGTAAATCATAAGCGACCTTATAATTATAATTTGTCAAACTTAATGAAGAAATGAAATTAGAAGCTGGTGGAGTTAACGCTCCTTTCAAATAATGTAGTTTCTGAACCGGGCTTAATTTATCATTATTATGTATTGGTGATTCATAAATATCTTTAAAGGAAAGCCATTGACTATTGTCACCATTAATTTAGGTAGAGAAATTACTGGCAATTTTACATCTAACGTTGCTTCACTCTTTAGCCCCTGTTCAACTTTTACAACAAACTTACTTATATGTTATTCCAACGAAGCTAATAGTGATAAGCTGAGATCATAAAATTTGTCATATTCATTTGTGAATTCTCCTGGACTATGCCTTTCCAATACACCATATAATAGGTCAAGTTTCTCCATGTATTCATTTAACTTTGTTTTCCTTACACTAAATTCAGAAACATTAGTTACATTACTTGCAGCAGTTATAAATTTTTGAAAGCGTTCAATATGCTTTTTAACAATGGCAAATTGTAATAAAACTCTATTGATATCAGTCATTTTAAATAATGGGTAATATAATGACTTTACAAGGTGGAATTGTACACTCTTGATAAAACGTATACGATATATCTTTACGATAACAAAACTTTAAGTAATGGTTAATATAATGACTTTAAAAGTGGAATTGTACACTTCAAAGCAATTTATACAATATATCTTTACGATAACAAAATTTTAAGTAATGGTTAATATAATGACTTTAAAAGTGGAATTGTACACTTCAAAGCAATTTATACGATATATCTTTACGATAACAAAATTTTAAGTAATGGTAATATAATGACTTTAAAAGTGGAATTGTACACTTCAAAGCAATTTATACAATATATCTTTACGATAACAAAATTTTAAGTAATGGTTAATATAATGACTTTAAAAGTGGAATTGTACACTTCAAAGCAATTTATACAATATATCTTTACGATAACAAAATTTTATAAGTAATGGTTAATATAATGACTTTAAAAGTGGAATTGTACACTTCAAAGCAATTTATACGATATATCTTTACGATAACAAAATTTTAAGTAATGGTTAATATAATGACTTTAAAAGTGGAATTGTACACTTCAAAGCAATTTATACAATATCTTTACGATAACAAAATTTTAAGTAATGGTTAATAATGACTTTAAAAGTGGAATTGTACACTTCAAAGCAATTTATACAATATATCTTTACGATAACAAAATTTTAAGTAATGGGTAATATAATGACTTTAAAAGTGGAATTGTACACTTCAAAGCAATTTATACTATATCTTTACGATAACAAAATAAAGGTAATAATTTGAACAATAGTAATTTACAAAATATATGAAAGAAAATATAAAAATGAGTATATATATATAAGGTTTAGACTCAGCAACAGGTTGTTACTTGAATACCTGCTCTACTCTACCTCGTGTGCTGTCCAGAGAATTCCTGTGTATTGTCCAAAAAATTCCTGTGTGTGGTCCAAATTCCAGTAAAACTTATCGTTCCTGAATCCTCAGCAATATATCCCGAGATATACAAAGTAGTAGTAAACAAACTCCAGATAGAGGTGTCAAATGGCTTGGCGGCGTGGTATAGCTTGTATAGTATTTGATATAACTTGCCAAATCCAACTCCAATTACACGAAAATGGTGTTCCCGATCATGAATTAAGCAGTGTTTTTAATATTCACCTAACTTGAATCCAAGAATGTATATTTCCAGTTTGTCGACCCACGTGTACAGCGTAAACAAAACTTGTATGTGTATTTTTGGTTATGGTAATACTAAATATGCACTGATTTTAGATATCCGTGAGATGGACCAATTTTATGGTAATAAATAAAATAAATAATAACATTAACCAAAACACAATTTAAAATATAATGTGATTTATTTGCTGGATGTGGTCTCCTTGAAATACAAAATGGAACAGGACGAACATAAACACAATAAGCCTAATCGCATAGTCATAGCATACTTCACTCTGTATTACAAAGATAAGACCCGCGCGAAATTTGAATACACAAATACTTTTGTCCATTTACCTTAATGTTTCCAACTGAAAGTAATACACATATATAATTATTACGCGCGTATACTTATCAATAATCTATTTACTCGTCAGGATATTATAGTTATATTTGCAATGAGATGTTTATCCTTCGACGGCAGCTTTAAAAAGGAATTAATCCTAAGCATTTAAAAGCTAAGTGTAACAATTTTCGCGCTCAAAAGTGGGAGAACTAGACGACCATAGAGTTATTCTTCGTTACGCAAACGTAACGCGCGAACATTCAAAATGCCGCTAAAAATTCTCTCTATGGCTTCCTTTATTTCTTGGTCACTCACAAATTCGTACGTTGCCGTGTTGTCATTGAATTGCCACATCATTTAGATTGAGCACTAAACCTGCTTCTCTAAGAAAATCCATGCCTAGTAACGTGCAATTTGATCTTGCTCTCGGTATTGCAACAAACTCCGTGGCTATCGGTCTTCCCATTATGTGCAGTATGGTGGTCGTTACTACCACATTCCTTGGTCTTGCTTCTCCGTCTGCCATGGTCATCTTTATTTTTGCGGTTGAAAATCATGGCCAGTTTTTCTTAAAACCTCATACAAATAATAACCATGCGAGGCTATGGTCGGCGCCAGTGTCCACGAAACCGTATCCCTTTTTGCCTTGCACCGTGATGGGTACAGCGGGTCTAGCATGTGTTCTCGGAATATTTACCGGAGCTTGTAAATTTACTGGAGGGTTTGCGTTTCTTCTGTTTTGTCGGGCTTTGAGGTGTCGACATCCCTCTGTCGTATGGCTCCTTTGCTTACAGAATGTACAGCCCACTCTGTTTTGTTTCTTGCCCCCGTCTTCTAAAGTCACAAAGAAGAAACTTGCCGCTTGTATCTCCGCTTTCTCGCAAGGACTCGTTGTGCAATTTGGGCATTTACTGCGGATCACGCCTGGCTTACCGCAACCATAGCATGAGTATTTTGCTTTATCTTCTTGTATAGAAGCAGCCTGTGTCCTGGTTTTAGTCCGGTCCGGACCCTTCTTCAATGTGTCCGGTTCGTTTGCAGAACGTGCATACTTCCTGCGTTTCCTCTTTGGGGACACATTTCTTGTTCTCGTTTAATTTGGCTTCGATCTCTCGTGCTCTCGCTAGAAGTTCTTCGAACGATGAAACCGTTGTTCGCGGAATACGCTCACGAATATTTAATCGTAGCAGCCCGTATATCATGTCCAATAGGCTGCTTATTGGGATCCCAGGCGGAGGAATATCGGCAAATACAGCTCTCTTCTTACATACGAATAAATCTGTCGGCGTGCTACGGTCCTGTGGTAAGTTTAAAATCTTTAAATAGATTGCGTAGGCTGGTCTCTGAGGTGCAAATAAGGATTTTATTAGCGCTATTGCTTCTGTAAACGTGCTTACCTCGCTTTTTATACCTTGCCACCAGGTGGCTGCGACGTCTTTTAGTAGTAGCGGGAGTCCCATGAGCGCTTTTTTTACTAATGTTCTCCATTTCCTTGTGCACTGTAGTAAATTCAGCAACTTTCTCTGCGTTCGGCGTTCCATCGAAGCTTGCCTTGCAGTTTGCGAAACTACCTGAGCTTCTTTCTGAGGTTGATGGTCATATCTGTTGTGACGGTCAGTTTCTTGCTGGGTGCCAGATTTGTGCTGTATACTTTGATCCAATCCTTTTCTTGCCACAAAATTGGGCGCCAATTTGTGACCTCATGATGTTTGGTCGGTGAAAATATAATTAAAACAAAAGCAGTAATGCAACTATTTCTTATATTTATTAATTACAGGGTTCAAGAATAGGTTAAATACAAAATATTCGCACACTAATCTGTTTGCTTCGGCCTCTAGTAGTAGCGGGAAGATCTGAATCTCATCCAACACCGTCTTCTTACATCATAGTGCCGTCTTATTCTAACTTCATCCCTCTCCTCCAGGGCGGCAGTCGTTCTATCTCGCTCCCACGGAACTAAATCTTGTGTTGTGTTGCATCTTCGACTCTAGCGCGTAGGGTAAAAGAAGTTTGTCTTGAAGCCTGTGTTGCGTACCTGCTCTCGCATGACGCGTCCTTATCTGCGTACTGGTTCTATCTCTGTCTGGACACGTCACGTCTTCATCTAGGTGTATTTTGTATGTTTGTACCCGACTGGAAATTGAAGTATGGCGCGGATCAGGGCTGCTCTAAATTAAGTAGGGTCCCAGTGCGGCAACCGTACTTGGCCCCTATGCGATATGTAACGCCTTGCCGGATAAGGTCTATGTTGGGCAAACTGTTCCGGGCCCTAATCGAAAATATGAAATGGCCCCTATAAAAATATCGAACTTGGCTTTTAATTTAAAATAAGCATATGGCCCTTAAAATAATATGTGATATGGTCCTGAAAAGTATATTTGATATGGCCCTGAAAAATATATTTGATGTGGCCCTGAAAAACATAATTGGCATGGCCCATTAAAAAAATGCATATGCTAATTTTTTTTATTAATTCTTTCTACAACAATATTTTAATATATAATAATAATAAATAACAAATGTTGATTAGGTAATATTTTTTTAACTTTTATCTTCTTGGACTTTTACATTTTTATTGTTACGCCTAAGATTACTCCCATTCTTCCAATCACGGGAATAGTTTATAACCTTCCCGAGGGCTTGATTAAATGTTTGCTGTTTAATAGGGCTCCACCGCGGATTTTTAATTGATTCAGTTGACATTATACCTGTAACAAAATGTATAACCATAAATAATAAAATCATCCATGTGTACTGTGTGAATAATACATACTCATACTCATTCTTTTTCAGATTTTCATTAAATGATTGAATGTCTTCCAAATTTTTGAATGGTATAACTAGACCGTGTTCTTCATCAAATGTGACAACAGGGTTAGTTCCCATATTAGCCACTAATCCTTATAATTTTATTATCTCCCCTTGCATTGTTCCGATTTGCTGCGATAATTTGTGATAACAATCTCCAACAAAAGATTCTAAAGAATTGAATTTGTTTACATCCGTAAATAAAATAAAATAATTCTTAAAAAGATGCTGCTTATGGTGGCAAGATGTATAAAAATATATAAACAAAAAACATAATTTGTAATGAAATTAATTGTCAGAAAAAATTATAAACCAGTAGTTATAATAAGGCAAAATTTTTATAATTATAAAGAATATTTTAATAATTAATTTATTATAAGAAAATTGTATCAGTTAAAAATGACGGAAAAAAATTCACACGGAAAAAAATACTTTAAAAAGAGACACAAAAGTTTTCACAATTTACATAAATAAACTATTCTAAAATAGTTTATTTTTAATTAAAAATAAAACACTAAAAAAATAAAAATTAAAAATTAAAATTAGATTATTCGATAATAATAAAAAGAAAAATACACGATAAATTGCTAACAAGAATGCACTTACTTGAAACATTGCGCGACTTATTGCCTAAATTTATGTTACATTCCGACAATTGCTGATCGATGTTACTCTGATTCACAAAACGCCCTTTCAAGCGGCTTGTTTTTAACTTCCCGTAGGGTAAGTTATAGTAATCGTCCAAAAATCGAAATCAAAAATTTTTACATTTCTCGACGTTTTGAAGGTTTCTGAACATTTTGGCATACCTCAGAAAAAATGGATGTGTGTGTGTGTGTGTGTGTGTGTGTGTTTTGTATGTCCGCGTTTTTTCGTCCACGTTTTCGGGCGCACGGATCAACCGATTTGAATGGTTTAAAAAACATTCGATTCCTATTGATAGGGAGATGTGCTGATTAGTTTTTGGCAAAGGCAGGTCCAGCCGTTATAGAGATATGGAGCAAAGAGTGCAAAAAATAGAAAGCGAGTTTTTGAGAGAACGGATCAACCGATTTGAATGGTTTAAAAAACATTCGATTCCTATTGATAGGGAGATGTGCTGATTAGTTTTTGGCAAAGGTAGGCCCAGAGGTTTCGGAGATACAGAGCTAAATTTAAAAAAAATGGCTGTTTTTGAGAGAACTAAGCGTCCGATTTAGATGATTGAAAGAACTTTCTGCTTTTTTCAACAAAATAATTGATTTTGGAAAAAAAAAATTTTTGTTTCTAATTTTTTTTTCAAAAAATTTTTTTGTAATTTTGGATTAAAAATTCAAAAAATCACCCAAGCTAAGCACAGTCTAAGCGCCACTCTCGTACAAATGTTTACCCAATTGCGTTTAGACTGTTTGTGTACTGGAGCACTTTTCCAATTTTGTGAAAATTATTGAAAAATGTGAAAATGCCGCCAAGCTGAGCACAGTATAAGTGAAAATGTCGCACAGAATTATTTGCAAATGCGTTTAGACTGTGACTATGCGGGAGCACTTTTTCAATTTTGTGTAAATTTGGCAACTATTTTTTTTTTGGAATTTGATTCGAAATGAAATGACGATTGTTAATGTTCTGGAGATATTAAATTGATTTATTTATAATTAACTTTCCATAGGGTAAGTAATCGCAAAAAAATCGAAAATGAAAATTTTTATATATCTTCACGTTTCAGAGGTTTCTGAATATGTTGGCATACCTTGGAGAAAATTGATGTATGTGTGTGTGTGTGTGTGTGTGTGCGTGCATGTGTGTGTGTTCGGATACAAATTTTTGTCGACGATTTTGGGAACACGGATGAAGCAATTTGAATAATTGAAAAAACATTCGATTCGTATTGATAAGGAGACGTGCTGATTAGTTTTTGTCAAAGGCAGGTCTAGCCGTTCCGAAGATATGGGGCAAAAAGGGCCAAAAACGGTAACTCAGTTTTTAAGAGAACGGAGCGTCCGATTTGTATAGTTCAAAAAACATTTTACTTGTATTAACAAGATGAAGATTTGATCAAATTTTCATGAAGATAGGTCTAGCGGTTTCGGAGATCTAGTAAAAAAAACTAAAAAAAAATAACATTTGGCGGTCAACAATAATCATTAGACATTAGACATATGCATATCAAATTATCAGATATTTTATTGAGATTTTAACAATAAGTATAAGTTTTGTTTACATTCCTATGGGTTCCGTACCAATGTTTTTCCGTTAGACAGCGACGCGGCGCTTACGCGCTTTATATTTTGTCTTTATGCAGTTAAAGCAGTACGATTGCTTTGAAATAAAGTTCAGATCTTCCAAAATATGTCAAAATGAAGATAACATTTTTTCCAAAAAAAATTTTTATAAAAAAAAATTGTTTAAAAATTTTTTTAAAAAAAAAATTTTTTTTTCAAAAAAAAGTAATTTTTCGTCCAATTTAAAATTTCTAAAAAATCTTATTTTTTCGAAGTATAATTTTTTCAAAAATGTTAATCGTTTTTAAAAAAATAATAATTTTTGGCACGGGAAGTTCCAGCAATTTGCCTTAAGGCACGATGCCTTAATAGCCTTAAGACAGAATTCCACTTACAGCTAGTTTTAAAACATTTTGCCTTCTGTTCTGCTGCAATATTTTTAACTTTTCCAAGGCAATTTGATATGTATCTGAAATTACAACTCAAATCAATATATATATATATATATATATATATATATATATATATATATATATATATATACATATGTATAACAAAATACACAATAAGTAGTTGACTTACGCGCATAACCTCGTACATCCACCTCATGAAGGTTCCAATCATCCGGTGCTGGTGCCCGACGTTTCACTAAATCTTGAAGAAGAAGTAAATTTTCTCCCGATAGCTCATAATTACTTAAAAATGGGCATTCGAATTTATCTTCTCCTTCATTATATATTAACCAATCTACCAGCACTACATCGATACTCTTATTTTCACTTGTATCCTTGAAAAATAAAACAACACAATACACTACTTTTCCACTCATTATTAAACGATAATTACACGACGTTCTTTTAAAACGAATAATAATATATCGTAATAATATTTCGTAATTTTCGCACTTCCTATTAGACACACAACGATCGCTTAGCTTCACATTCAGTCATGAACTGAAAACTAACAATGGTACTCTTTTATAGAAGATGAAGTTCTTACATACATGTTGGTGCATCGATCGTATTCAATATTATCAATCAATGGTTTATATAATATCATATACAAAGACCCGATGATGATCTTTTTCTCTACATTCAATATATACTTATATATATATATATATATATATATATATATATATATATATTATAGAATTTTATGATATGAGTGGAACGAATATTAATTGTTTAATATGAACAAAACAGCACTCAGATTTGTTTAACACAACTTTATTTTATGATTACAGACGTTTCGAGACTATGGTGTGTCTCATCTTCAGTGTAATTTCAAAAACAGTTACTTATATACTACACATTCTTTAATAACTTATTTAAATTTCATTTAATTTTTGATATACAAAAAACACCAACTATTCCTTGCAATGCTTGACACAGTACTAAAGAAACACATAACACTTACAGAAATATTCTAAACAAATTTGAAGTACTTATCTAGATGGAGACAGAATGGATATCATTATAATGTAAACAAAAGGAGTGCTATCGCATACAAAAAATCGATAAAAATGAAAAAACAAATTAATTTATTGAAAAGAATAAGATAAATGAAAAAAATTTATAAATTATTAATGATGTTTATATAAGTGTCATGTAAAATATTTGTGTCGGTTCTTAGATTTATGCTATTGTTAGTCCGAACTATTAACATTGATTCTGCCATGCTCCGTTTAGAATAGAGTGAAAAAGAGTAAGAAAGATCGGCGCTATGTCACACGTGAACTTTATAGTTGCCGGCGCGCAGCAGATTGTGAACAATATACATTTATGATTGCTCTGTTATGCCATCTCTCGGATTCATCCCTTATTATAGAACAACATGTGGTAACACTAAAGGATTGGTAACACTGCGGTACTCCTTTGGCAACACTGTTTCCGCCACAGAGGAGCAAGGAGCAATTCATCATCAGTCTCAATTCAACCATTATAGAAAACACTTGCATTTTATTGTAAATTCCGTCTGATTGTTTATATATATATTTCATGTAATGTGTACGTAAGTCTTTTATTTATTCTGAATTTATAGTCCAGTCATTTGGTCGTTTTGCCGGTACAGTACTCCGGGAATTCTGAAAATTTGTTATCTTATAGATTTTGAGGTGCTCTTTACGAAAATCAACTTTGCCACCTCAAATTTGAATGGCAAGTTGCCGCCATATAGGAAAAATGGCGTCAAAAAACAGCTTTTTTAAAATATCTCCTTTCTGGCTGATTCTACGATAAAAGTATCTATGTACGAATTAAACTAGATAAAATTTCCTACAATTCCTTAAAAACCGTTTTTGTGTAACATTGATAGTTTGTGAGTACGGCCACCTCAAATTCTTTGCTGCTCTCGCCGTAGTATCAAATCAGTCCATATATGACCGCACTTTGAACTTGATCACATTCTTTCTAATAAATAAATATTTTCAATGTTAAATTAAGCGAATAAGATCTAGAAATAAAATAATTCAAATGTTTTTCTGTTTTTTTGCTAATTTTTTAGGCAATGGCAATGGAAAAGTAGCTATAAGTAAGTAGCATGAAGTGTTAAAAAATCAGCAAAAAACAGAAAAATATTTGAATTATTTTATTTCTAGATCTTATTCGCTTAATTTAACATTGAAAATATTTATTTATTAGAAAGAATGTCAAATTCAAAGTGCTGTCATATATGAACAGATTTGATACTACGGCAAAGCAGCAAAGACTTTGAAGCGGCCGTACTCTCAAATTATCAATTTTACAAAAAACGGTTTTCCAAAGAATTGTAGGAAATTTTATCTAGTTTAATTCGTACATAGATACTTTTATCGTACGATCAGCCAGAAAGGAGATATTTTTAAAAAGCTGTTTTTTGACGCCATTTTTCCAATATGGCGGCAACTTGCCGTTCAAATTAGAAGTGGCAAAATTGATTTTCGTAAAGAGCACCTCGAAATCTATATGATTACCAATTTTCAGAATTCCCGGAGTACTGTACCGGCAACAGCCTTTTTTTGCACCAAATGACTGGACTATTATCAGATTCTGCAAATTGGCACAACAGCTCATATAATACGAACAGGCAACAAATATTTTGTCCAATATTATGTCGAATATTTTTTTTATAGTTTAAGATATATATACAGTAGAATCCGCTTAGTATGACACCGAAGGGACGCTGAAATCTCGTCATACTAACCGGTCGTCATTAAAAGCGTACTGAAGAAAAACTTTTTAATATGCAAATATGTTACGTGGTTCAGTATTTTAAAAGAAAAGCCTATACAAACGTTTTAATTAAAAATAAAAATGACACATTAAAATTTAATATTAAATAAAATTGACATAGGGTAGGGCGGGGCACAAAGGTCCAATTTGACTTACGGTAATTATACTGTCTAAACCCAATGAACAACACATAACATACATCAAAGAAGCATCTATCACACTATGTTCAGAAAAACTTACATACATACGTACATAATTCCTAATTATATAAATATTATATTTTTTACTATTTTTTAAACGTTTGGTATCTGACCCATTTTACTTCACATACGGGGTAAAGTTGAACAACCAGGGGGCGAACAGATGCAATTTCTTCTATTAAATTTTAAAGGCGTTTTACGCTACATTATTGAACCAATGCAAAATATTAATTCTGTGGGTACATTTGTTACAAAGACTACACAGTATATTACATTGATCTGCTATTGGTCAGAAATATTCATCAGAAGAGCCGGAATAACAATTTATTCAATTAATCTCTTGTAAAATTGCTTTTTTCAAACTTTACTATTTTATTGCTTACACCTTTGCCAAAGTTAAGGTCCAGCTAGTCCTTTTTATCGCAGTCATGTGCTGCTTATCTTCTAATAGCAAAGTTATAAGAAAAAAGTGATGGCTGGTTATAAATTTATACATTTTTCGCCCTCTACTATCAAATATAATTGTTAAAAAAATCTAATTTTATTTGTTTATGAGATATCCGTGGTGGAGCATTAATAATTAGTCTACCCTACCCATAAACATACAAATGTGTTTTTTTAATGTAAGTTATCAGTAATTTTTGATTGATTTCTTTACATAATTTTATTGTAAAAACAGTCCCTGGTGCTATTGTGCACAAAAGACATAGCAATTGCTTTCGTAGACTTGGCCACATCATGTAAAATCATGTCGGTCATTATAATTGGACATATTTTCTTGCAAAAGTGGGTCATTATAAGCGACATGTCAATGTAAGCGATGTTAATATATCCGACTAGACAGCTGTTTTTTTAAGGAATTTTATATGGAAACCAAATTCCTAGTGCGATTACGTCATATTAAGCGGTTGTCAATATATCTATATATATATATATATATATAAAATTTCCATTTAAATCAATTTTTTCATAATTAATTAAATTTTTCATAATCAATGTCAAATAACAAAATTAATGTAATTTTAACAAAATGATCTTTTATTACTTAATTTTTATTAGTTATTAAATTCCAAATTTTCAATGATAATATTTACATATCTAACAAAGTAACATTGTATATAATCTCTCTCCAGAATCATCAGTTAAAACAAATGTTACCATTTTTTATTAATTAAATTAATTGAAAATATTTTGATAGATGTACTTCTTCGAACTTTCCACATAATCACGGTATAGGATTCGCATGGAAATGATAACATAGGTTTCACTTGTTTTAATTCTATAGCTGTTACATTAATATTATTAATATCATTATTGGATGCCACAAACATATCTCGAATTAACATTATTGTCCCATCGCTAAGTAAAACAGAGTTATTTGGTTCATTGCACGTCAAAATAATTTTTCTATATCGCACTCGTTGTATGGTTATTTTTTCAGTGTTTGCATTAATTTTTTTTACGTAGAACTTCAATATTAGATCTATTTGAACTAATATCAGTATTTCTGTCCACTGCAAACATCTTATGTAAACTGCGGCATAGTTGTGACAGTGGACGACTACCAGATCGAAGACATTTTTATTTGGCCTAACGCGCTTTCAAATTGAAATGTACTAAAATCACTTATTGAAGATTGTAAATACATTACATCATTCAGTAGATGGATTAATGAATGCATGTTCAAAACATGACTTTTAAGTCCGTATAACAATTTAGAAATTTCCACAAATTTCAATAAACAAATTTTTGCATCATTATTGGAAGTTATTGCCATATCTTCAGATAAGATACGGCACGCAACACTCAAAATTTTTTACAGTCGAGTATATTTAAAGTTTTACTGTCAATGCTATCATCACTAATTGCACTACACTTTTGATTTTTGCGATCGCGATAACGTTTCACTCGTAAATGTGTATTTTCGCGTTTTCTCTTTTCTCGTATTATATTCATAGTTCAAATCAAAGCGTTAAATAAGTTGCAACTGATCTATAATGCTATTCGAAACGAGCCTTTTATATCGATAAATTTTATCACTTATCGTATGCACAGTACAATTACGCACAAGAAAAGGTCATTGATTCTCCTTCTGATTATTACACTTTCGATACTTGATATGAGTTAATAATTATATATAAAGTCTAGACACTAGAAGAAATATTTATAATCGAATTTGATAGTAATGAATACGATATCATGCAGTTTATTGAACTAAAGTTATTGCCAAACGAAATTTCTCAGAAAGTGACCATACTCGATATGAGTTAATATTCATGTATAGTCTAGTCTAGACGAGGGGTCGGCAAGCTTTTAACTGTAGTGTGCCAAGCCACTCTACCAATATGTTTTAGAGTGCCGCCTTAATTTTGAAATATATAGTTAGGTTCTAGGGGAGAAGAATTATAACCAAATTTATCTTTTAAACATATTTATTAACAAATAACATAAATTTCTAATATAAACAGTGCCCGATTACCCCAAAGGCCCGTGAGACCCGGGCCTAGGGCGGCATAATTTAGGGAGCGGCAAATTTTTCAAAATGTAAAAATTTTAAACTCGATGAAATGACACGACCATTCATTTTAAGGATAGATCCTGAAAATTTTTTTTTGTAAATTTAGAGATCATTTTCGATAAAATAGAACGTAATGCGTTTTCTAATCAAATTTATTATTCGTGGGTGCCGCATTGATACTTTCTTGATGTATCATATTATCAACTGCAGGAAGGCTAAGTTATAATAATCCTAAAAAATCGTAAATAAAGTTGTTTATATATCTCTACGCTTCAAGTTCTCCTGAACATCTTGACATGCCTTAGAAAAAATGGATGTATGCATGTGTTTATGCGGTTACAATTTTTTGCCAAATGGCATCCGGGAAGACGTGCTGATTAGTTTTTTGCAAATACAGTTTCGGAATAGGGAGCAAAGAGTTAAAAAAAATGCTAATTCAATTTTTCAAAAACGAAGCGTCCGATTTGAATAATTCAAGACACTTTTTACTTGTATGACGAAATAAGAACTATCGAAAATTTTGCGAGAGCATGGTCAGCGTTTTTGGTGATCCAAAAAGGTGTCATTTGGTGATAAAAAATGATCATTGACATCAAATTATTAGATTTTTTATAAAAAAAATTATTAATTATTACAAATTTTGTCTTCATTATTTTGAATCATTCCATACCAAGATTTTTAATTTTCAAAGTTTACTTCTTAGATAGTTTAAATGTCTTTTGCAAGGATCAATCGCCATGAATGATTCAAAAAATATTCGCTTGGCTTTGACTGAGAGGCGTACTGTTAACGAAGGAATACGATATATGGTGCTGGACGAATTTTCTAAGAAGGTCCTATGTCTTATGCAAACAGTTCGATCGATCTTATTATTTCTATATATTACATTCCACATGATTATATATATATATATATATATATATATATATATATATATATATATATATATATAATATCAGTGAAGAAACTAGTACTATTGAAAATTGATCATAACTTAGTATATTAATTTTTTTACTCGACGACCCATAAAATTTATATATATATATATATATATATATATATATATATATGTCTCACATGACAAAATCAAAAATAGTAATATACCTAATAACTTCTAATTACAAAAAGTATTATTTTAAATTTATTTGATTTTAAAAAATCAAAAACTGTTCGAAAGATATTAGTTGCGAATGGTACTGATTAATTTTAGGTGAAAATCTACCGAACCGTTTTCTTGTAATTAACTGTTGAAAAAAAGTGTTAAATTTTCGTCCACATTTAAGCTCATCCTACCGAACCGATTTTAAAAAATCAAAAACTGTTCGAAAGATATTAGTTGGGAATGGTACTGATTAATTTTAGGTGAAAATCTACCGAGCGTTTTCTTATAATTAACTGTTGAAAAAAAGTGTTAAATTTTCGTCCACATTTAAGCTCATCCTACCGAACCGATTTTAAAAAATCAAAAACTGTTCGAAAGATATTAGTTGGGAATGGTACTGATTAATTTTAGGTAAAAATCTACCGAGCCGTTTTCTTGTAATTAACTGTTGAAAAAAAAATTTAAGCCGATTTTCATGGAACTTTTTTTGGCGATATACATCATGGTCTTATAGAACTTACTGTAATATTTCGGCATTACGACAAGTAGTTTAATTTTAAAAATTCGTCAAACTTTACTAAAATTATTATCGTTTTTTTAAAGTAGGATTGATGAAGTATATTATTTACACACTTTTTTTTGATTAAGTCAATTATTTACACATATCGGGAAGTTCATGTAACTTGCCTCAAGGCTAAATACCAAACCAACTAGTTTATTACTGAGTTAATTATGTTTGTAGGATACGAGTTGTTTTTTAGTGTGCTTATTATTAGGTCAATGTTGGTGTCCCAGAAAAATTTTTATCAGATAGTAGTATGGCATGGTCTGTTAAATTTATTATTGTTGCATTTTTCATTTTAAGAGGGTGGTATGAGTGGTAATTTATGTATCGCTCGGAGCTAGTTGGTTTCTGGTACCAGTGAGTAATTAGTCGGTGGTCATTTGTACGTATTAGTCTGATGTCTAGAAAGCTAATCGAATTCATTGTCTCTAATTCCACAGTAAATTGTAGTTTTTTATTAAAATTGTTAAAATTATCAGTAACTATGTTAATGTCTTCTTCCAGAATACAAGTAATAATATCGTCTACGTAGCGGTAATAAAAGATTTGTTTATTATAATTTTTAAATATTTTGTTTTCTAGTAGTTGCAAGGAAATTTCTACTAATGAGGAAGATGCGGGCTATCCCATTGGGGTGCCCAAAATTTGGTAATGAAAGCATCTATAATATATATATATATATATATATATATATATATATATATATATTGTGACGGATTAAATGGGGTTGATGCTCCCTTTCTGGGGTATTGCAACGACTACCAAATATTACATCTAGCGTTGCATCCCCATTAAGAAAGGGTTACACCAACTCCTAAACCCGACTTCTATAACCACCCTGTAATTACCTGTGGAAAAGCCAACTAACTACGCGAATGAAAGAGAATGTACTTCTATCTTATTTAATTATTACTAATTATTATTACAGATCTACGGGCATGGCTGTGCCTACGCACAGCCATGTTCTATACTTAAACTCCAACATACGATTATTATTAATTACTATACTAGCGGAGTATAGTATTACAGATATAATGGAGTATACTAAACGGATAACTTATAACGGATACCGACGGAGGGAATAGCCTTATAAAACAATATTACATCTGACCTTTGCTGGAACGGGTTCTCCCCTCCTGGCACAACACACACACACCACTATACACAAAGCGGGTTCAACGCCTGGCGCGTGGACCCAATGACCTCCTCAGAGGATGGTACAATTCTTAATGCTCCGTTTCAACCCCAGACTGGACTTTATATTGCAGGCACCCTAGTAGACGTAGGTGGGGGAGTCCCATTGCACTGGTGGTTATGCAACCCTTTTGACGACAATACCAATTGTCGTTACAATATATATATTTTTTGTATGATTCTGAATTATATATATATATATATATATATATATATATATATATATATATATATATATATATATATATATATATAATATATTATATATATATATATAAAAAAAAACCAGTTTCTTTATTTTCCGTTGCCATTTCGCGATTTTTCTCTTCAAATAATTTCCTATATTTTGTACCATATCAGATTCCATTTTTTTCGCCCATCTTTCTTTCCACCATTTCAACATCATTCACCGTCTTCAAAGGGAAGATAGTATCAAAAACATTCGCTTCATTTTTGGGTAATGTACGGTGTTTCAGATTGTTTTGGTCGCTGATGTTCCCTTCCAAGAGCATCAAACGCTTCAGTATTAAATCAAGAGTTGCTAAAATCAAATAAAAATTATAATATGTATATTGTATTAAACAATATGATAATATACCTTGCACTGCAATCATCTAAGGGCAAGTATGTGGGCAGCTTTCTGAAATCAAATTGTTGTAATTAGAAAACCTGTTTAATTTACTAACATGAGCACAAGCTTCTGTTATCAATTACCTTTAGCAGCAACAACATGTTCGTCATGTAACACCTCTATCTCGTCATGCCTTCTTGTAATATCTTAAGGAGCTACAATAAAAACAAAAAATACCATTGAATTTAAAAAATACATTTGATAATGACTAAAATCATTAAGCTTCAGTATTCAATTACTCTCAACAGCACCAACATCTTCTTCCTCAAACACCTCCTCTATCTTGTTCTCCTTTGTTTTATTAGCTGGAGGAGCTATAAAAAAATTACCATTGAATTTGAAAAACTCCAGTATTCAATTCAATTACTTTTAATAGCAGCAAAATTCTCTTCCTCAAACACATCCTGTACCTCAGCCTCCTTTGTTTTATTAACTTGAAGAGCTGCAATAAAAACAAAAATTACTATTAAATTTGAAAAATACTTACATTTGATAAAAACTAAAAACATTACTTGTAATTGATTCAACCTTCTGACCCTCTGAACGCCTCTTCTCTCTGATTAACTTCGGTGCTACAATGAAAGCAAATAACACTTAATTTGTAACATGTAAAAAGTGAGTAAGTCTATTGCACTACAATTTTACCTGTTATGGCCTCAATCCTTGACTCGATCAATGCTGATAAATCGCCCGCTTTATTCCTCATGCCCTTACCCAGCAGCTCCTCTGATGAGGTGTAATCCTCATCACCAGCAGGCTTGGGTGCTGACTCATAGCTGTCAAAAAGTATTAAAAGATTATTTTTCTTTATTGAATTACAATCTGTCTTTACAAAAAGGAAGGCATTCAGTAATTTCGATGATATATGAAATATTAAACCTTAGATCTAAAAGGTTACCCAGTAGTGGGCCTTTTCAATTTTGATATATTGAATTTAAATACTGTGATTATATAGAGAAAACTTAAAAATAAAATGATCTATGAGGTAAATAATTATAAATTGTGAATTATAACAACAAACAAACTAAACATAATAAAAATAAATAAAAATATAAATGAACAACTAAATAAATAGTACTGGTAATTAGAATGAATATATTATATATTATGTGGAGGTCAATGTGGCGGATCCGTCGAGGGGGCGTTTTCTTTTTTGCCATTCGATGCCGTGCGACTTCAATAAATTCTTGGCCAGAATATTAGGATGGTTTTGTACTCTGCTCTTATATTTTTGACTAATTAATTTAATTTCTTCATCAATAGTGTTTATGTTTAGGTCTTGATGGACTAACCAGTTTAGTGTTTAGTATTTGTTTCAAAAATTTGTTTTGGAATCTTTGTATAATTGCAATATTAGATTTACGCGCTGTTCCCCAGAGTTGAAGTCCATAAGTCCATATGGGTTTAAAAACTACTTTGTACATCAGCAGTTTATTCCACGTACTTAAGCTCGATTTTCTTTCGAGTTGTTGGCGCTTTTTCAGTATATGGTGTTTCCACGTTAATTTAGAGTCCAAGTGCAACCCCAGATACTTAACGACATTTGCCTGCG
Source organism: Ctenocephalides felis (assembly GCF_003426905.1). Classification (NCBI taxonomy): domain Eukaryota; kingdom Metazoa; phylum Arthropoda; class Insecta; order Siphonaptera; family Pulicidae; genus Ctenocephalides; species Ctenocephalides felis. The sequence goes on from NW_020539217.1 coordinate 24,475, forward strand.
GAAGCATTTGATTAAAGAGTTGAACGGTAGGACATGAAGTATTAAAAGATGTACAATAAATTAACACGTTAACTGCCGTGTCACCCGTATTCGGGTGACAGCAAAAGTTCTCATCAGGCCACGTCACCCGCATTCGGGTGACAGCGAGAGTTCTCATCAGGCCACGTCACCCGTATTCGGGTGACAGCAAGAGTTCTCATCAGGCCACGTCGGGTGACTCCTTCCAAAGAATTTCCCAACATATTTAGATAAATATATGACAGGAGATAATAATACTGTTGAATTCTTTTAAAAATCGTTTATTAACAAAATTATTTACAGTTCAAAATATTGACTGCAAAGTTGCGGTTGACCTGGGCAGCTTGGACAAAAAGTAGTGGGTTTTCTGAGATTTGGTCATGCCTTTGATCGTTCCAGTTCTTCTCTTTTATTTGCGTAACACCGCTTGCATGCGCGTCTAAGGCTTTTCCCCAAATTATTTCTGCGAACGGCGATGCAATGCGTATTCCGTCGAACAGAAGGCAGTGTTAAATCTTCATTCAGTCCTAGTAACTTTGCAGCAATCAGTTCTCTGAATCGTCTAATATTTACAGTTTTCTTTGTCGCAATTTTGTAAACGACCAAAGCGTTTACAATTGATGTCCCCAGTAGAAGTTCAACATCAAGCTTCCTATACCACTTGATTCCTTTCCTCATCGTCGAAGGATAGGAAACCATTTGGTCTGAATAATCTATATCACATTTACCCTTCTTATATTCGAGGACGGCCAGAGGTTTGAGTCTTGGGGATGGCTGCTGGCTTGAAGAAGCAGCATGAATGTTTTTCGAGCTTTGTGTCATGATAGGAGCGTGTTTCGTAGATAATATTCTCACGTTACGTGTGTCTCTCCTTTTGAGTATTCAAAGCAATTCATACGATATATCTTTACGATAACAAAATTTTAAGTAATGGTTAATATAATGACTTTAAAAGTGGAATTGTACACTTCAAAGCAATTTATACAATATCTTTACGATAACAAAATTTTAAGTAATGGTTAATATAATGACTTTAAAAGTGGAATTGTACACTTCAAAGCAATTTATACAATATATCTTTACGATAACAAAATTTTAAGTAATGGGTAATATAATGACTTTAAAAGTGGAATTGTACACTTCAAAGCAATTTATACAATATATCTTTACGATAACAAAATAAAGGTAATAATTTGAACAATAGTAATTTACAAAATATATGAAAGAAAATATAAAAATGAGTATATAATATATAAGGTTTAGACTCAGCAACAGGTTGTTACTTGAATACCTTGCTCTACCTCGTGTGCTGTCCAGAGAATTCCTGTGTATTGTCCAAAAATTCCTGTGTGTGGTCCAAATTCCAGTAAAACTTATCGTTCCTGAATTAATTTGTCCTCAGCAATATATCCCGAGATATACAAAGTAGTAGTAAACAAACTCCAGATAGAGGTTATGTGTCAAATGGCTTGGCGGCGTGGTATAGCTTGTATAGTATTTGATATAACTTGCCAAATCCAACTCCAATTACACGAAAATGGTGTTCCCGATCATGAATTAAGCATGTTTTTTTAATATTCACCTAACTTGAATCCAAGAATGTATATTTCCAGTTTGTCGACCCACGTGTACAGCGTAAACAAAACTTGTATGTGTATTTTTGGTTATGGTAATACTAAATATGCACTGATTTTAGATATCCGTGAGATGGACCAATTTTATGGTAATAAATAAAATAAATAATAACATTAACCCAAAACACAATTTAAAATATAATGTGATTTATTTGCTGGATGTGGTCTCCTTGAAATACAAATGGAACAGGACGAACATAAACACAATAAGCCTAATCGCATAGTCATAGCATACTTCACTCTGTATTACAAAGATAAGACCCGCGCGAAATTTGAATACACAAATACTTTTGTCCATTTACCTTAATGTTTCCAACTGAAAGTATACACATATATAATTATTACGCGCGTATACTTATCAATAATCTATTTACTCGTCAGGATATTATAGTTATATTTGCAATGAGATGTTTATCCTTCGACGGCAGCTTTAAAAAGGAATTAATCCTAAGCATTTAAAAGCTAAGTGTAACAATTTTCGCGCTCAAAAGTGGGAGAACTAGACGACCATAGAGTTATTCTTCGTTACGCAAACGTAACGCGCGAACATTCAAAATGCCGCTAAAAATTCTCTCTATGGCTTCCTTTATTTCTTGGTCACTCACAATTCGTACGTTGCCGTGTTGTCATTGAATTGCCACATCATTTAGATTGAGCACTAAACCTGCTTCTCTAAGAAAATCCATGCCTAGTAACGTGCAATTTGATCTTGCTCTCGGTATTGCAACAAACTCCGTGGCTATCGGTCTTCCCATTATGTGCAGTATGGTGGTCGTTACTACCACATTCCTTGGTCTTGCTTCTCCGTCTGCCATGGTCATCTTTATTTTTGCGGTTGAAAATCATGGCCAGTTTTTCTTAAAACCTCATACAAATAATAACCATGCGAGGCTATGGTCGGCGCCAGTGTCCACGAACCGTATCCCTTTTTGCCTTGCACCGTGATGGTACAGCGGGTCTAGCATGTGTTCTCGAATATTTACCGGAGCTTGTAAATTTACTGGAGGGTTTGCGTTTCTTCTGTTTTGTCGGGC
>NW_020539218.1:0-18871 GCF_003426905.1 Ctenocephalides felis
TTTTCTCAAAAATTCAAAAAATCACTTTTTCAAAGTTTTCAAAAAGTTTTAAACAAAGCTTTTAAAAATTTTAATTATTTGTACGGGAAGCTCCAGTAAATTGCCTCAAGGCACGATGCCATGCGCCACCAGTTAGTATTCTAAAATGATCGGGGGGTCTGGAAACGCAATGCAGCTTCGGAAAAAAACTCTATAAAACAAATGTGTCACATTATATACGTCAGAGACAGTTACATTTACATCAAAAACGTGTTATAATAATTCTTGATCTTAACGGTCACTAACGTTATATAACATAATTTAATTTTTCTGGGAACGACATGAAGAAATTAGCTGTGTTTCTCTCACCGCGAATTACAAATAAAAAAGTAAAAAACAGTTTAATTTAATTAAATTAATGCAATAAATAATATTTAACGACTGTGAAATTTGTCGCTAAGAGAATAAAACTTGTTTTATAATATAAATATTTATAAATATATAAATCTCGCATATGCACACACACTCATATATATATATATATATATATATATATATATATATATATATATATATATATATATATTAACAAGTCTAATAATCGGGCATAACATCAATAAAAAACATGAATTTCTTTCAGAAATTTATTTTAAATCCATACGTTTCGGCTATAATCCTAGCCTTCATTCAGTGGAAACTAAAATTAAAATTAAAAACTACAAAACAATTGAATTGGAGTGAAAAGAAAAAATAAAATAGTAATTAGTACTTACAATTAGTTGATCTTAGTGTTAATTTGGAAAACTTTAGTAATCCATGGTATTAGGATATGGTAATGCACTACACTATGTATTATAAACATTAACTTGAAATTACACAATATTTTCACAAAATACTGATTTGAAAAAATCACAAATGAATAGTGTGTTATTCGTAGACTGGTTGAAGATGTAATGGAGAAAGACATTTTTTTAAAAAATATTTTTACCAAGATTCTGCGCATGTGTGGAACGAATTGTAAAACCTTTGCGCGAACGCTTTTATTGTTTTGTAAGAAATTTGGAAATGTTATCTAAATAGAAGAGATTTGTGTCGCACAGCGTGTTGAGTTCATTCCGTTTATTTATTGTCTTATTGTTATAAATAGTTAAAAAAGATCCCTCTATAATTCTTCGTTTAAATAAATTTTGTTCAAATTGTAGTACAGTCGGATTAGAAAAGTCCATATTGTGTTTTAAAGTGTATATATGGTCTGCAAGAACTGTTTTGAATTGTTTGGGGTTTTTTGAATTGTTTTTATGTTGTTGTAACCGTTTATTGAGGTTCTGGCTAGTTTCTCCTATGTAAATTAAATTACAGTCTAAACAATTTATTTGATAGACGAGATTTCTGAGTCGTTCAATATTAAATGGGGTTTTTGTCTTGGTAAAAATAGTGCTAGTAGTTGTACTAAAATTGGTTACAAGTCGAAGTCCAGATTTATAAAAAAGTTTTTTCCAAGGAACATACAATTCTTTAATGTATGGCAAACATATTACACCAGAATGAGTTTCTGAGTCAGGTAAATCGTTATGTACTGTGCAACTGTCCATTTTATTCAAAAGGTACGTTCGCCTGTTACTAGTTACGGAATTTATAAGTTTTAGGGGATAAGAGTTATCTGTTAAAATTTTTGTAATTAATTTGATGTTGTTGTCCCAAAATGTTTTGTCCGATAGAAGTATTGCGTGGTCCGTTAGATTTATTATAGTACCTATTTTCATTTTGAGTGGATGATAAGAAAAGTAATTAAGGTAGCGTCCGGAATTAGTCGGTTTTTGGTACCAATTTGTTATTAGTTTGTTATCTGTAGTACGTATAAGTTTTATGTCTAAGAAACTGATCGAGTTCATTGTCTCCAATTCCACTGTAAATTTTAATTTTTTATTGACGTTATTAAATTGATCAATTATCATAGTGACATCATCACTAGGGATACAAGTGATAATGTCATCTACATAACGGTAATAAAAAATATGTTTATTGTAATTTTTGAAAATTGTATTTTCAAGGAGTTGTAAGGATAATACATAGTGTAGTGCATTACCATTTCCTAATACCATGGATTACTAAAGTTTTCCAAATTAACACTAAGATCAACTAATTGTAAGTACTAATTACTATTTTATTTTTTGTTTTCACTCCAATTCAATTGTTTTAGTTTTTAATTTTAATTTTAGTTGCCACTGAATGAAGGCTAGGATTATAGCCGAAACGTATGGATTTAAATAAATTTTTGAAAGAAATTCGTGTTTTTTATTGATGTTATGCCCGATTATTAGACTTTGTTAATACATATGTCAACATCAAATTCAGAATCATACAAAATATATATATATGTATATATATATATTATTTAAATAAATAAATTTAAAAAAAAAACTCATACTATTTTTATTGATGTTACGCCCGATTATTAAACTCAAATTAAACATATATATATATATATATATATATATATATATATATATTCAATTTATAAGTCCTGGATTTTTTCAATATATTGATTGTTTCTTTTACAAACAGTAAATCCAATAATAAAAAACAATTTGTTTTTTGAAGATGTTTAATAACGACGTTTCGGAACTAGGTACGTTCCATCATCAGCTTTATTCTGTAATAATTTATATATCCATATCACTAATATTTTTTTGTTAAAAACACTCGATTTTTTTCACGAAAAAAATATTAGTGATATGGATATATAAATTATTACAGAATAAACCTGATGATGGAACGTACCTAGATATATATATATATATATATATATATATATATATATATATATATATATATATATATATATATTTATATTTATATATATATATATATATATATATATATATATATATGTTTAATTTGAGTTTAATATTCGGGCGTAACATCAATAAAAATAGTATGAGAGTTTTTTAAAAAGTTTATTTATTTAAAATCCATACGTTTCGGCTAGCATCTTAGCCATCATTCAGTGGTAATCAAATTAACTATAAATTGAAATTAAATAAATTATATGAAAGGAAATTTTATGGAAAAACAGTAATAATAATAATATTAATAAAACACTTACAATTTTTGTAAGTTAATCCATGGTATGAGTATGTGCACATTGATAAGATATATATTTTTTAACACAAACATCACAATTGGTAAAACACACTAATAACCATGATAACTTAACAAGATGTCGAGACATCTATATATAATATATATATATAATATATATAATATATATATAATATATATATAATATATATATATATATATATATATATATATATATATATATGAGTGAGTTCTTGAGGGCGATACATAACACAAAGAAAAGGCAGAGTTTTATAAAATAATCTTTAATTCCAAACGTTTCGACATTCAATTTAATGTCATCATCAGCGGATATTGAACATGGAATTTTATATCTTTTTGAATTTTTAGTATATATATACTAGCTGATCCAACTGGATTAAAAACACTCGATTTTTTTCACGAAAAAAATATTAGTGATATGGATATATAAATTATTACAGAATAAACCTGATGATGGAACGTACCTAGATATATATATATATATATATATTTATTTATTTATATATATGTATATATATATATATATATATGTTTAATTTGAGTTTAATATTCGGGCGTAACATCAATAAAAATAGTATGAGAGTTTTTTAAAAGTTTATTTATTTAAAATCCATACGTTTCGGCTAGCATCTTAGCCATCATTCAGTGGTAATCAAATTAACTATAAATTGAAATTAAATAAATTATATGAAAGGAAATTTTATGGAAAAACAGTAATAATAATAATATTAATAAAACACTTACAATTTTTGTAAGTTAATCCATGGTATGAGTATGTGCACATTGATAAGATATATATTTTTTAACACAAACATCACAATTGGTAAAACACACTAATAACCATGATAACTTAACAAGATGTCGAGACATCTATATATAATATATATATATATATAATATATAATATATATATAATATATATATAATATATATATATATATATATATATATATATATATATATTTACATCTTCAACCAGTCTACGAATAACACACTATTCATTTGTGATTTTTTCAAATCAGTATTTTGTGAAAATATTGTGTAATTTCAAGTTAATGTTTATAATACATAGTGTAGTGCATTACCATATCCTAATACCATGGATTATTAAAATTTTCCAATTTAACACTAAGATCAACTAATTTTTCCACTGAATGAAGGCTAGGATTATAGCCGAAACGTATGGATTTAAAATAAATTTTTGAAAGAAATTCATGTTTTTTATTGATGTTATGCCCGATTATTAGACTTTGTTAATACATATGTCAACATCAAATTCAGAATCATACAAAATATATATATATATATATATATATATATATATATATATCTATATGAGTGAGTTCTTGAGGGCGATACATAACACAAAGGAAAGGCAGAGTTTTATAAAATAATCTTTAATTCCAAACGTTTCGACATTCAATTTAATGTCATCATCAGCGGATATTGAACATGGAATTTTATATCTTTTTGAATTTTTAGTATATATATACTAGCTGATCCAACTGACGTTGCCCTGTATCGGCATCTACATTTGAAGAGAACCTAATTTTTTAGTATTTTATACTAATATTTACTAAGAACAATTATTGTAACATGTTTTTTACAATATGTATTGCCATTACAAACTATTCATAAACGTGCATTCATATGATTGATGTTAGACGTAGAACTGCGCTAAATAAAATGATGAGTCTCACTTATCTTTTTAAATATATTGTGAAAACGAAATTAGCCACATAACAACTAAAACATTGATTTTCCAAATTTATGCCACAGAAATTCATAGTCTGCCCTTGTGATTTATTTAAAAGAACAACGGCGCCTTGGAATTTTCCACCTAAAATTATATAATATAATTTCTTTTCAATAGTTATAATCTCGTACCATTTTTTTTTTTGCTTTTGGCAATGATAATTTCTAAATTACGTTTTTCTTGCTAATAATTTAACATACATTATCACGTAAGTTCAAGTTTTAAGTGGATTGACATTTTGGCAATTTTCGTCATCTTATCTAATATTTTTTGCATTATTTCTTGACTGGCTTGTCAGTAGTGTTCCCTTTTTACCATCTACGTTGCTATCAGTTCAACTCTCTGTTCTTAGCAAGTGGATGATCTGTTTGGACGACAGAAGGGTCATCTTTTGTCGCCACATGTCGATATTTGATTTGCTCATTAGTAGGGTTCTTTCCTGTTTCATTTTTAGTAGTGGTTTTTCCTTCGTCACTTTGCCGTAGGTTCATTTTACCTTCTTCATTTTTATTGACCACTTGGCACCGATAGGTGAAAAGGAATACTGACTAGTAATTTACAATACCAACAGTTATTTTTGATTTTGTTCGAGTTTTCGAACATTTTGGTAGACCTTAGACAAAATGGATATATGTGTGTAATATGTGTTTTGTGTGGATACCAATGTTTGTCGACGTTCTCGGGAGCACCGCTCAACCGACTTGATTGATTCAGGAAACATACAATTCCTATTCCTAAAGACAGGTTCAGTCGTTTTGGAGATACGTTGCAAAGAGTGCAAAAATTGCAGTTTTTGATAGAACGGGGCATCCAATTTGAATGATGCAAACAATATTTTACTTTCACTGACTGACAATGACTGAAAAATTGATTATAATTTTGCAAAGGCAGGTTTGAGGCGATTTAGAAGTTACAAATAAATTATTATTGATTCATATACAATACAAGAAATTTAAACATACAGATGACAGGTAGCTAGGTGGACAGGTAGACAGGTAGAAAAGTAGATAAGTATGCAGGTAAACTGGTGTACATGTATCAGATACAAAAGTAGATAGGTAGACACTTAAACAGGTAAACAAGTTAACTGTTAGACAGGTAGATTATATATAATTCAAATATTTATTGATTAGATCGATCGCTTAAACGTATCGGGAAGTTAGTGCAACTTGCCTTAATTAAAAATGCTACTTACACCTAGTTTGTTTTTCAATTCTTACCCTATCGGTTTATTTTATATTCTCTGTTTACTTGCGGCTTTTCTTACTTTTTACATATTTGGTCCAGGACTAAATGAAGCATCAGTTTTTTCTTAAAGCTGATCTTGAACTTTCTTGTCAGCCAGGTTTTAGTTGTGAAAGTTCAGCTATTTTACAAACTTATTTTTGATTATAATTACAATTACAATTAACTTAATACACGTTTTGAGTTCTGACTTGATATATCTTCAGTTCAAACAATACGATAATCCAATATACAATATAATACAATATCCAATACCAACACCAACACAAAGTCATATGCAACTAAGTTCAGTTCGATCCAAATCATATAATTACATATACAACCACCCATTTGTTCCCAGTCTTGATTTGGAATCAGTAAAACAATTAATTATGTGATATCTGCAAAGATCTCTTTACAGATGGAGTAGGAAGTCCATATACAACTGCGTCGTAATAATTAATAAAAAAAACTTCACAATGTGTTTATTTATGTATAGGTGTATGAGTGTTGGGTGTATATTTGCATGTGTGAGTGTGTATCTCCGTGTCGGATCTAAATTTATTCTAGAGTGCACAAGAGTGGTCGAATAAGGACATTCTTCTCGTCCGACTCGATTCCACTTTTGCATTCCGATCCACTGTGTTTTGTCCAATGAGTCACCAGTTCGCGGATTTGATCTTGAAAACGAGCGCTGAGTTATGCGGAAAATGCGACTGGTCGCTTCGTTTTTCAGCCGGGGTCGGAACCCTATTTGAACCTTTAGCTGGGTTTTGAATCTCATAACATCAATTAATGCCACTTGTCAAATTATAGTCCTAATTTCATTAATTTATAATTACATTTATTTATATCTTTATATAGTTTTAACACCCGAAGACATTAATTCGATTTAATTAATTGTATTATTTTATATCGTTAATTAAATTTTAGATTTTCATTATTATATGATTCTTAATATTTTGATTTATTTGAGCAAGGAGCAAAACTTAAGGGGGTATTCTACTGTAGAAGCATGAATTTTGCCCGGTTTTTGAATCGCTGTATAAAGGAAACAAATAATATTTTTACTATCGATTTTTTCATCATTTGTTTATTGATATTTTATTATTACATAAAAAAATATTAAAGAAAAAAATTAGAATTCACAAAGTTATGAGCAGTCAAAGTGGGGGCTCAAAAAAAAGAGGGTGTCCTGGCGTGCATGATTCCAACCCTCCTGGTGGATTCTTAATTATTATAGATGCCGCTATCGTATGAACCTTGGATAAGTTAAAAAAAATTTTTTTTCATGTTTTTTTTAGCAATTCCGAATTTTTTAAAAATGCTAAATAAAAAGTTATAGTTTTGGGAAAGGTCCATGCGATAAAGCGATGTATAGAGAAGATCCTCTCCAAATTTGAAGTAAATCGGTTAATTAGAACTCGAGATATCCTTACCGCCAGCTCGGAAAAAGTAGTTCCGAGAAAAACGCGTTCAAAGTTTTGAGACTCGGTCGGACCCGAACCGAGGCCACGTCACTAAAACGGATATAACTCAGGAAATAATAGTAATTTTGGAAAATCCTTTTAATGACATATTTTTGAATAACTAAACTTTGAAAATATAAAAAAAAATCGATATTAATTAGTAGAATCGATTTTAATTAATTTTAGTAGAATACCTCCTTAAGATCTTTCTATAGGTTTAGTTCTATAGAAGCTTTTGAGCTGATTTGACCTAACTACGTCGCTTTTCAAAAGTCAATCCAACGGCTGGCCTATCTATTTGATAAATTTATTATTACATTTTTTTGTAATATTGGTAGTTTTTCTATTATTCTTTATTTATGCAGCAATGCCAAATGTGGGCTACTTCTACTTGAAATCATGTTCCTATATTTCCAAGTGAAACCGTTGTCACAACTGCTTGACATCAGGCTGTTGAGGCTATTATCAATGCTGGTACTTCTTATTGAAATCTTTATACCTTTAATCACTAATCAATGGGCCTTTAAATAATTTAAAGCACGAACTAGGTGATGAAACTAATGACAAAAAAATCCAGGTATTTAAACTAGTAACTTTAATTAATGTAAGTCATATTTTAAACCGATTTACATTAATTAACTTCCCGAAGGAGAAGTTTGTTTTCATCAAAAAATCCGATTCGCTAATTTTATGTTTTCTCGACGTTTCAAGCCATTCTGAATCGAATGAGACCAAATTTGGAAAAAGTATGTGTGTGTGTGTGTGCGTGTGCACCAACAGATTTTTTGCCGTAAATCGCCGTTTTCTCAAAAACGGCTGGACCGATTTCAAAAATTTAAAAGCCATTCGAAGTATCTCTTTTGTGCGACGATCGGCCAAGCCGTTTCTTCGTAAATAGCAGAGAAGTGAAAAGGTTTTCGTCCACGTTTTAGCCCGCAGTTCTGAATCGATTTTGAAAATTCAAAAATCGTTCGAAAGATATTGGTTGGGAATCGACCTGATTAGTTTTTGGTAGAGATCGGCCGGGCCGTTTTCTTGTAATTTAAAAAACGATTTTGAAAAACCAAAAACTATTCGAAAGATATTAGTTGGGAATGGTACTGATTAATTTTAGGTGAAAATCTACCAAGCCGTTTTCTTGTAATTAACTGTTGAAAAAAAGTGTTAAACTTTTCGTCCACATTTAAGCTCATCCTACCGAACCGATTTTAAAAAATCGAAAACTGTTCGAAAGATATTAGTTGGGAATGGTACTGATTAATTTTAGGTGAAAATCTACCGAGCCGTTTTCTTGTAATTAACTGTTGCAAAAAAATTTAAGCCAATTTTCATGGAACTTTTTTTGGCGATATACATCGTGGTCTTATAGAACTTACTGTAATATTACGGCCTTACGACAAGTAGTTTAATTTTAAAAATTTGTCAAACTTTGCTAAAATTATTATCGTTTTTTTTTAAAAGTAGGATTGATGAAGTATATTATTTATACATTTTTTTTGATTAAGTCGATTATTTACACATATCGGGAAGTTCATGTAACTTGCCTCAAGGCTAAATACCAAACCAACTAGTTTTTATTAATTTTAGCCAGGTTCTGAATATTATTTAAGCCATTAGTTGGGTTTTAAACCTACTTACATTATATTAGATATTTATATATTGTTAGTTGTTTTGGTTGCCTTATAGTTTCGTTACATTGTTATTGAATTTAATCATTTTGGCAATCATCATTTATACATTGCACGGTTCTATAAGTAAACTAGCATGGTATCCCGCCTTAAGGCAAATTGCTGAAACTTCCCGTACCGTAAATAATCATACAACAATCATATTACAAAAACTGGAGCTTTTATTATTAGTTCCTTATAGGCAAAATGTTAAAGCTTTTCGAAACGTCTGGACCTGCCTTTGCTAGAAATTAATTAGCACGTCTCCCAGTCGATACAAATCGAATGTTTTTTGAATCATTCAAATCGGTTGATCCGCGAAGAAACAGATTAATAGCTTTTTTACTAATTGACAGCTGAATTGCTGTTCAATAATAAAATATGTTTCACATTTTGACTACGTCAGCAAACCTAAAAAATTCAACTGAATTACGGATTTCTTAGTCGCCAGCTTAATAATATAATTTTGTAAATATGTATTTGAAAGACAATTTTCAGAAACTTTGGTTACAAGCTTTTTCAGTTAAAATTAAATAAATATTATTTTTTGATTTCGAGGGCTGTTGACCTCAAGTATATATTTCTGTACTATCTTATTAACAACAAATATATGAGATCTGGAATGTTTTCTATGCAAACACGTCGTCTTATGTAAATTATTTATCTTAGCAATTAACGGCAGAATGGACTTACATAGCATTTTTAGTTTAGTTCTTAGAAAGTCTATATTTGTAAGTTAAGATTACTTATAATACTTGTAGTAACTATTATGAGTATGACCTTAAGACAATTTGCAGTAAAGTCCCGTTTAATCTACCTATATTTAAAAAATTATAAATAATTTTAAGAGATGTTTATTTTGAATGTTTGATAAAATTTTTGAGAGATTTAAATTTGGTTTAAAATTTGAAAAGATATTTTATTATATTTTAATTAATTGCTGCTGAATAATTAAATTTGTTTTTTAAATTTCAATTAATAAATTATTCTTAAAATAATTTTATTTATTTTTTGTTTCAGGTAATGTCCACGATCTACAACATAAGTATTCAAGCAATGTGATAAGTATTATCTATTTTTATCATTCTAAATGTAAGCGCTTGTGTTAGAAAATTTTCTGTTAAGGCAGTTTTAGAAATTTATTTAACTTTAACATCTTCTTAAACTATATAAGAATCTACATCAAGATTAAATAGATATTAACAAAATATATGAATCATTATCTAGTCAACGATGTCATCAAGATTATGCATCTTTAGAATAATGATGAAAAAATATAAGCCCTTGACTACAATTCTAAAATTGGACAAAATTTTAGAGATACAAATTAGCTGCAATTTTTATAGATAATAACCTTCAAAATGTTATTCCAATAAAAATGTTCACGCACGTTATTTTTCATCCTCTTTATCTTTATTTTTCATATCTCTTTATCTTGAATCAGTATGCTATATTGTAATCTTTGACTTTTATTTGTTTTCGAAAATAGAAACAATCTTATCTTATCATCTCATCGGTCTGCGCTAAATTCTATGAGCACAACATATTATATATATATATATATATATATATATATATATACTAGATGACCCGACAGAATTTGTACTGTGCCCACGTCTGAAATTCAAAAGTTCCAAAATTTTAATATCCTATCTTATACTGTTGAATATCCTATTTGGTGTCCTGCCCTTGTGATTCATTTATGCTCTTAGCATAAGCAGTATAAGAAATTCAGAAAAATAATATAGTATCTGCTGTAAAAGAACAATATCACACTTGATTTTACCACGCAACATAATTGCCTCAATAATTTAGTCTATAGTTTTCAGAATCTCGTACGATATATTACTTGCTTATTGGCAATTATAATTTCTAAAGTACATTTTTCTTACTGATAATTCAATAAACATTATTGTTTATGTTCAAATAGTTGAATTAATTTGTAAAATTTAGTTCATATGAGCACTCTTCAATCTAAGATCAACTTACTAAATATTCTATATCCAATGTCAGACAAATGAATTTTTGACACATTAAACAAAATTCTAAATCATTTATTCAATTAGTAGAAACATTTTTTTGCATTGTTAAATAAGTTAGTAAAGTAAACCAAAATGCGACATGCATGAGTTTAAAAAAATAAAGTACTATAAGCAATTTTGGACTTATTGCGTTATTTTTTAAACAGAATTATATAAATTCTGGCACAAATTCTCAGCTGATATTGATTTTTGGCAATAATAATGTAGACATTACATTTTTCTTGTGTATTATATTCTAATATTATCTAGGCACATAACTTCAGCTAAATTCAAATTTCAAGTAAATTGACATTTCTAGCAGATGACAGTTCAAATGTTTTCAATGTTAAACAATGATAAGTGTTTTTTTTGTGTAATTTATCCCATTTATTTCTACAATATTACTATAGCTTTATCGTTCATTAAAAATTTCCTTTGACAAACTCAAAAAAATTATCAAAATCCGAATAATCTTTTAGAAGAAGTATCAAATATATTATTTTATACCTGTACAGAAGAATTTTTATATAAGATAATATATATATATATATTATAATATATATATATATATATATTATATATTGATGAGTTATTTAGAATCGGGCAGTAACACCAAGTAAAAAAAAACTAAAGTTTTGAAATACTTTATTTATCCATACGTTTCGGTCTTCATCGAGACCATCATTCAGTGGAAAAACTAAAAGATTTTATATGATGTAGGAGGAAAATAATATAAAGTTATAGAACTTATATATAAGTACTTATAGAATTAATTATACAAAAATATACTACACTATTACACTGCGTATAAATTAATAGCTTGGTTTATCACAGTGTAATAATGTAGTGTATTTTTGTATAATTAATTCTGTAAGTACTTATATATAAGTTCTATAACTTTATATTATGTTCCTCCTACATCATTAATAATAATCCATGGTATCAGGATCCTGATACCATGAATTATTAAAATTTTCAATTTAACACTAAGATTAACTGATTTTTCCACTGAATGAAGGCTAGGATTATAGCCGAAACGTATGGGTTTAAAATAAATTTTTGAAAGAAATTCATGTTTATTATTGATGTTATGCCCGATTATTAGACTTTGTTAATATATATATATATATATATATATATATATATATATATATATATATAATCACGAAATAACATAAATGCCATAAAGTGCAAAAAACGGAAGATGTTATTTATTTAATTATCTAACATTCGTTGGGTTCTATTCGGTACATCTTTGATGCGATCCTAAGAAATAAGCATCATTTTTTGTCATAACTGTAAAAATATTACAAACGGCCTCTAATAATTAAATTTCTTTAATATTAATGATATACTTTTAAGTTGATGCAGCAATCGCTTGAAATCATATTGATATTATCACTACTGCTTGATATCTGGTTTGGACCTAAATTTGACAATTGCTGCTTCGCTCCCTATCCTATCCTTTCTCCTTCAGATGACTCTGCTGTGCTCCGTTCGTCATATACGGCCATCGTGGCCTGCTTCGATTAAAAAGAGTACTCGACACTGTGGGTTCGGCTCGCTGCGCCCCCCACAAAGGGGGCTCTCGTCCGATTGGGTATGGCCATCAAGACATACTCAGTACATCATTTTTGGAAACCGGCGTCTGTCGGCTGCCAATATACACCACATGGAGTCCCCACCACAAAATTCCCCAAAATATTAACATAATTTTCCACATTGTGTAATACATTGTTATGTTGCTATGAAAGCTCCGCCAATAAGTAATCGGCTATTGGCGACAAACAAATGATCTAAAATTAGAAATCTAGAAGAAACTAACTAGTAATTAATTGTATTAGTTTTAATCTAACTATCAGCGACAAAGACGATACTAATCAACAAGAAACGCTTTACTGATTTTTATTGATCATTTAATTCAGAATAGATTTGGCTTTTTAAGTTCACTTGAAATTTTGAAAAATCAGACTGATTAGCAGTACCTTTATTCCTTCGTTCTCGGATAATTCATCTCACATTTATTAATCTTGTCTTATTGTTAGTTCATAGATAAGCAAGTATAAATAGATCACAAATTACGACTGCTTTGATTTTTATTGCATCATCATTGATTAAATTTTAATTGTTTTAGCAATTTATAGAGGTTGCCTCCACCTGTAGCACGTAAATTTACCCTTAGATTTAATTTTAGATAAGATTACATTACATGAAAAAATATTATACGTACATTTATTATAATTAGAGAATTATAACATACATTAAAAAGTGCAATCAATTGGAGTACAGCATACCACCTATTAAATGATGAAAACAAAACACCAAGTGTAATGCGCATTTGTTTTAACAATAAGTTGTTTTATGAATTTAGAGTCCATGTTTTAAATCTGTGAAGAGCCTCTTAAAAGTCGGAGTACAAGTATTTTGTCGTTTTTTTCAATTGGTTTGGGCTCGGTTCGCACCTCAGTAGAGGTTTGAGATTTATGGACCTATTCTCAGATAACATTGCTATGCTAAGAAATTCTTGGATAAAACGCCGTAACATAGGGTTGTTATGGCTAAGTTACTGTCTTATGTTCATATGAATTGGTAGTAGAAAATGTCAAAATGCTATGTATTTGCTGTGCGTTGCCATAAACACTATGTTACTGTCTACTTTATCGGAGAATTGGTCTCTCAATGTTTTGGTAGTCTCGAAATTGTTACAAAGCTATTCCTATGGCGTTCATTCGATTATTAATTATTTCATGATAGCATTAATTAGACTTCTTGCTTATGTATTATTTTGAACTTGTTAATGTTATTTTTTATCTTGGTGCCATATGGGATAAAACGGTTCACCAAGAATAGCTGTTACACTTTATTCTTCTGCCACAATCCGGCAGTACTTCTTCAATTACCTTTTCGACCATATTTGACAACATTTATCTACAAACGACTCTTTTCGAGATATAACTTCATTATAGTCAATGTCTCTAATCCCTTTAAGACGATATCTATGTATGTCCGTATAATAATTAGGCATTGCGTGTTTCCGTTTTTCTCAGTTCGAGTATTGTTTTTTATTTTTTTATTCTTCGGTCGAACGAAACGTGGGAAACGGTCGGACGATCTGTAGCACTGTTATTCTAATGCACCCGTTCATTATCTGCACGATTATT
Source organism: Ctenocephalides felis (assembly GCF_003426905.1). Lineage (NCBI taxonomy): Eukaryota > Metazoa > Arthropoda > Insecta > Siphonaptera > Pulicidae > Ctenocephalides > Ctenocephalides felis. The sequence goes on from NW_020539218.1 coordinate 14,401, forward strand.
TATTTATTTATTAATAAATCTAAACATCCATGCATTTATACTTGTTACGCTCACATCTATTATCTATTGTATAATATTATAATGTGTATTATATATATATATATATATATATATATATATATATATAGTTGTTACCATTCACGCTTCGGCTTCGCCGTGTTTTACTTTCGATTAAAATTTAAACAAAGATGCATATTTGTTACATCTAGTCCTGTCCACCAGTATAATACATATATGTTGCATCTAGTCCTGTTGACAAGTATAATTGTCAACTTGTTTATCAGTCTACCACTTTAGTTGTTCACCGTTTACTTCATCAATTTACCTAATAAACATTTTACATATCTATCATTCATCTGTCTATCAATTTACCTGTACACCAATTTACTTATCAAAACCTCTTTTATTAATCCACCGTTTTACCGTGCTTGCCAATTCACCTTTCAACCTGTTTATCTGCCTACATAATGTCTGTCTTCCGGTTGCCCCTCTAGTTTTTCATTTTACGATACCTCCAATTTACCTGTCCATTATTTTACCTATTACTAACTTACCTGCCTACCTGTTCATATGTCTACGTATCTATGTATTCACTTGTTCATCTATTTACCTGGCCACCAATTTACTGCCCACCAATATACCAGTCCGCCAATATACCTGTCAACCTGTTTATCAGTGTACCAATTTACCTGTCTACCAATTCACCTGTCTAGCAGTTTAATCATCCACCATTTGTACCAATATACCTATCATATATCTCGTTCTACATGTCCACCAATTACGGCGTTGTACTCTTCATTCCACTAGATCATCCATTTATGTATAAGTATTTTATCGGTAATTATATCGTAGATTATATGAAATTAAGAATCGTTGCCGCCGCAAGTGTATGAAATATTTGTTCTTCTTGCAAAAAATGATATGTAGTATGTTAGACTTCTGAATAATTTAAGGAGTGACGCACCTGTGCAAATATACTGATGGCAGAATGAGCATGTCATACATTTTTTTAATTGCAATTTATTTATCGAATCGTTTACGAATTCAATGATGTAATAGAATCAATATTTACACATTCGTAGTCGATGAGAAATATCTGCAGTAAAGCTTCGAACAAAGAATCAAGAAGAAATAATAAAATAATAGTTTTTTTTAAATAAATAAAAAATAAAAATAAATGAGGATTATATAACGAATTATTAGAAACGTTAGAAAATTATAAAGTGCCCTTTTTTTAAAAAAAGTATTCAGAAAAAACAAAAATTAATTACCTGTATGATTTATTATACACTAACACTTCTTCACTAAAAACGATTTTACCAATAAAAAGTGGTGTGAAAAGTGTCGACAAAAATTGCTTTATTTTTAAATATGTAATTAAATCGCGGTTCTAAAATATGATGAATTTTAACATTTGATTGAAACTAAATTAACTTTGATCTCTGCGTATTGACCAAAACATAAAAGGCACTAGGAACTTTATAATAAAACAATTAATACCATTCATCTGTTTACTTATCTCGATTGTTGTCATAAAAATGATGGTCTTCCGTGTTACGCATCTTCCTCCTTGGTTTATTGTTTTTTTTTAACTTCTTAGTCCTTATTGGGAATCATAACATTTGTGTGGTGGCCCCCAATTTATGCTAATGGATAACGAAATACATAGTAATAAACACAGTGCTGGTAGCAAGAAAAGTTATGTAAATATAATTAATTTCTCATTCTGACCAAGCGAGAATTGTCTGAAAATGTTGCGAATTGCCACAGAGTATTTAAAAATGCTTCAAATAATCCACAAAAAAATGTTTTCAAATCTCTAGAATATTTTCAGGTTATCCAGAACATCTTTAGACTAGTTAGAATATTTTTTAGACTACTCAGAACATTCCGAGTACTCAGAATATTTTCAGACTACTCAGAATATTCAGACTACTCGGAATATTCAAGACTACTCAGAATATTTTCAGACTACTCAGAATATTTTAGACACTCAGAATATTTTTCAGACTAAACTTTTTTAGATACTTGGAACATTTTCAGGACTCGGAATATTTTCAGATTACTCGAACATTTCCTTGACTATCCCGAACATTTCCTGACTATCCTGAATATCCACTAACTACTCAAAAAACATTCTTGGCACTGAAACATTTCCAGACTACTCAGAATAATTTCAGATCATCTGAAACATTTGTTGACTATCTGTATTAATGTTTAACTCAATCTCGTTGGAAGTCGTATTAGAAGTTTTACAAGAGACACATTTAACAGATATTTAAATATCAAACCTGATATATGTCAGAAATTTAACACAACCATTAGAATAATGTATAACAATTTAAAATAAAATATATAATATCTTTATATATAAAATGGAGCTCTCGATCAAATGATTCGGTAAAACTCGAAAACGGCTAAACCGATTTGGCCAGTCTTAGTCTTGAAAAAAATCGTGCCAATCTAGAGGTGATCGGAAAGGTGTGAGATATTATTCAAAATCACGTGAAGACTTTACATTTTTAATTTGAATTTTTTTGTAGAAGCTTAACTTAAATAAAAACGATGGACGGTGGCTAATAATATGTAAACTATCAAACGTTTTGACAGATGATGTTCAATTACGTTTTAATAGGATGTTTTACGTGAATATTATTTAATAATGAATAAGTGTAGTAAGTAGTTTTGTTTGTAGTTTATTTATATACAAAAGCGTTAGTAACGGGCCGCAAGTGTTACTCGAGACTCAAAATATCAACTTTTTTGAAATGTTAATACGAAAATGCACTTTTTGGCATATTTTTCTCAAACACGGTTCTCTGAAAGATCTCATTGTGTAAATTATTATACTCATTGGATTTATAAAACATTTTCTAGGTTATATTATTTTTTATTATTTATGATTAAATTCAGAACCTAAATTTGGTATCGATCAAATGAACATTTTGTCGAATAACATTTTTCTACAGATAACAGAATTTATCGAAGAATAGATAGTAATATACGAAGGTCCGTATCAAAAATCAGCAAAGTTAAGCATTGTTTAACAACAATATTTGAAAGTAGAGGAAAAAAAGATGTATAATCAGCTATAACCTTGATTTGAAAACGGTAATCTTGTGAAATGGGGGAGATAATCGGTAATCTCTGAAAATCCATAATAAAAGTATTTTCTTCCGTTGGTAGTTTTTTAGCATTAGTTAAAAATGTAATTATTTTGTAAAAACCTTTAAAATTATAATAAGGCTTTAAACCTTTTTGCCACCTGCCCGTTTAAGTTACCCTATAGGGTAAAAAGGTCTATATAACAAATTTTTATAAGACATCGAAAAAGCGCATTTCTACAATGATGAAATAGAAGGCAGTTTACTTGAACGTAGTCAGATAATTGTTCGTTTGATATGTGTTATTTGTTGTGATATAATTGTTATGGTTTATAGTTTAATTCGCTGACAGTCAAATTGGACATTTGTGCCTCGCCACTGCTTACTATGACTTTTTATTAAATTTATTTAATTCATCGTCGAATGTTACTTGAACTGGAGGTAAGTTATAGTAGTGGGCCAAAATAGAAAATGGAAATTTCTGAAGGTTTTTGAACATTTGTGCATATCTAGAAAAAATGGAGTGTGTGTGGATACAATTTTTCGTCGACGTTTTCGGGAGTACTGCTCAACCAATTTGAATGAGTGAAAAGGTAATCGATTTTCGGTAGTTAAAAAAGGATGATGTGAAGATCTATTGATCTATTAATCTATTACATAAATATTGTTATATTATATATGTTCATTATATGTATGCGTAAGTGGTTAAAAGTTGGGGCGCATTCGCGTCGTTCGAGACTGTGGTAGGTGTCACAGCATTTCTCATGGCGCCTAACCATATCGGTAGAAGGCCTCGGTCTCCTCGGTGGCACCAGGGCCGCAACGGGATTAAACCTTGTACAGTTAATTCTTTTTTGTTAAGAAATTCATAAAATTCTTACATATAAAAAACACTTTTGTTGCTTACGTCACATACTGCCAACCAAGGAAGTGAAATTTTTAAAACAGTTCACTGCGTCTTAAGGGTTGTTTTGTTGCCGATAGCTGATCGGTTGTTTGCCTATACTGCTCTAGTCAAAGGGGGATCAATCTCTATGATAATAATTCAAATAGATTGTTTTAATAAAATCAATTACTATTTCTTTTATTTAATATTTCACTTTATTATTATTGCTCGTCCTTCCTGTAGCCAAAAGCTAATTGGCTGTTTGTCTACACAGTACTTCTATCTGATGGAATGGAGTTATCATCACTATAAGATAAATACAGCACTCATATCGTACTCTAGTATTAAGTTCTTCTGGTAGAATATATTTTTAGCTTTTTACCAAAAATTAATCAATGCGATTTGAAATGATATCCTTCAAATAAACTTAAGTACATGTGTTATATTAATTTAATTTATTTCACAAAAAAACCGAGCACGA
>NW_020539219.1:0-16942 GCF_003426905.1 Ctenocephalides felis
TGAGTTGGGAATGGTACTGATTAATTTTAGGTGAAAATCTACCGAGCCGTTTTCTTGTAATTAACTGTTGCAAAAAAATTTAAGCCAATTTTCCATGGAACTTTTGTTGGCGATACATCGTGTCGTTAAGAACTTACTGTAATATTACGGCCTTACGACAAGTAGTTTAATTTTAAAAATTTGTCAAACTTTGCTAAAATTATTATCGTTTTTTTTTAAAAGTAGGATTGATGAGGAGTATAATTTATACATTTTTTTTGATTCAGAGTCGATTATTTACACATATCGGGAAGTTCATGTAACTTGCCTCAAGGCTAAATACCAAACCAACTAGTTTTTATTAATTTAGCCAGGTTCTGAATATTATTTAAGCCATTATTTGGGTTTTTAAACCTACTTACATTATATTAGATATTTATATATTGTTGTTGTTGTGGTTGCCTTATAGTTTCGTTACAGACATTGTTTATTGATTTAATCATTTTTTGGGCAATCATCATTTATACATTGCACGGTTCTATAATAAACTAGCATGGTATCCCGCCTTAAGGCAAATTGCGAAACTTCCGTACCGTAAATAATCATACAACAATCTATTACAAAAACTGGAGCTTTTATTATTAGTTCCTTATAGGCAAAATGTTAAAGCTTTTCGAAACGTCTGGACCTGCCTTTGCTAGAAATAATTAGCACGTCTCCCAGTCGATACAAATCGAATTTTTTTTGAATCATTCAAATCGGTTGATCCGCGAAGAAACAGATTAATAGCTTTTTTACTAATTGACAGCTGAATGCTGTTCAATAATAAAATATGTTTCACATTTTGACTACGTCCAAACCTAAAAATTCAACTGAATTAACGATTTCTTAGTCGCCAGCTTAATAATATAATTTTGTAAATATGTCTTTGAAAGACAATTTTCAGAAACTTTGGTTACAAGCTTTTTCAGTTAAAATTAAATAAATATTATTTTTTGATTTCGAGGGCTGTTGACCTCAAGTATATATTTCTGTACTATCTTTATTAACAACAAATATATGAGATCTGGAATGTTTTCTATGCAACACGTCGTCTTATGTAATATATTTATCTTAGCATTAACGGCAGAATGGACTTACATAGCTTTTTAGTTTTAGTTCTTAGAAAGTCTATATTTGTAAGTTAAGATTACTTATAATACTTTGTAGTAACTATTATGAGTATGACCTTAAGACAATTTGCAGTAAAGTCCCGTTTAATCTACTATATTTAAAAAATTATAAATAATTTTAAGAGATGTTTATTTTGAATGTTTGATAAAATTTTTGAGAGATTTAACTTTGTTTAAAATTTGAAAAGATATTTTATTATATTTTAATTAATTGCTGCTGAATAATTAAATTTGTTTTTTAAATTTCAATTCATAAATTATTCTTAAAATAATTTTATTTTATTTTTGTTTCAGGTAATGTCCACGATCTACAACATAAGTATTCAAGCAATGTGATAAGTATTATCTATTTTTATCATTCTAAATGTAAGCGCTTGTGTTAGAAAATTTTCTGTTAAGGCAGTTTTAGAAATTTATTTAACTTTAACATCTTCTTAAACTATATAAGAATCTACATCAGATTAATAGATATTACAAAAATATATGAATCATTATCTAGTCAACGATGTCATCAAGATGCATCTTTAGAATAATGATGAAAAAATATAGCCCTTGACTACAATTCTAAAATTGGACAAATTTTAGAGATACAAATTAGCTGCAATTTTTATAGATAATAACCTTCAAAATGTTATTCCAATAAAAATGTTCACGCACGTTATTTTTCATCCTCTTTATCTTTATTTTTCATATCTCTTTATCTGAATCAGTACTATATTGTAATCTTTGACTTTTATTTGTTTTCGAAATAGAAACAATCTTATCTTATCATCTCAACGGTCTGCGCTAAATTCTATGAGCACAACATATTATTATATATATATATATATATATATATACTAGATGACCCGACAGAATTTGTACTGTGCCCACGTCGAAATTCAAAAGTTTCCAAAATTTTAATATCCTATCTTATACTGTTGAATATCCTATTTGGTGTCCTGCCCTTGTGATTCATTTATGCTCTTAGCATAAGCAGTATAAGAAATTCAGAAAAAATATATAGTATCTGCTGTAAAGAACAATATCACACTTGATTTTACCACGCAACATAATTGCCTCAATAATTTAGTCTATAGTTTTCAGAATCTCGTACGATATCTTACTTGCTTATTGGCAATTATAATTTCTAAAGTACATTTTTCTTACTGATAATTCAATAAACATTATTGTTTATGTTCAAATAGTTGAATTAATTTGTAAAATTTAGTTCATATGAGCACTCTTCAATCTAAGATCAACTTACTAAATATTCTATATCCAATGTCAGACAAATGAATTTTTGACACATTAAACAAAATTCTAATCATTTATTCAATTAGTAGAAACATTTTTTTGCATTGTTATAATAAGTAGTAAAGTAAACCAAAATGCGACATGCATGAGTTTAAAAAATAAAGTACTATAAGCAATTTTGGACTTATTGCGTTATTTTTTAAACAGAATTATATAAATTCTGGCACATCTCAGCTGATATTGATTTTGGCAATAATAATGTAGACATTACATTTTCTCTTGTGTATTATATTCTAATATTATCTAGGCACATAACTTCAGCTAAATTCAAATTTCAAGTAAATTGACATTTCTAGCAGATGACAGTTCAATGTTTTCAATGTTAAACAATGATAAGTGTTTTTTTTTGTAATTTATCCATTTATTTATTTCTACAATATTACTATAGCTTTATCGTTCATTAAAATTTCCTTTGACAAACTCAAAAAAAGAATTATCAAAATCCGAATAATCTTTTAGAAGAAGTATCAAATATTATTTTTATACCTGTACAGAAGAATTTTTATATAAGATATATATTATATATATATATATATATATATATTATAATATTGATGAGTTATTTAGAATCGGGCAGTAACACCAAGTAAAAAAAAAACTAAAGTTTTGAAATACTTTATTTATCCATACGTTTCGGTCTTCATCGAGACCATCATTCAGTGGAAAAACTAAAAGATTTTATATGATGTAGGAGGAAAATAATATAAAGTTATAGAACTTATATATAGTACTTATAGAATTAATTATACAAAATATACTACACTATTACACTGCGTATAAATTAATAGCTTGGTTTATCACAGTGTAATAATGTAAGTGTATTTTTTGTATAATTAATTCTGTAAGTACTTATATATAAGTTCTATAACTTTATATTATGTTCCTCCTACATCATTATAATAATCCATGGTATCAGGATCCTGATACCATGAATTATTAAAATTTTCAATTTAACACTAAGATTAACTGATTTTTCCACTGAATGAAGGCTAGGATTATAGCCGAAACGTATGGGTTTAAAATAAATTTTTGAAAGAAATTCATGTTTATTATTGATGTTTGCCCGATTATTAGACTTTGTTAATATATATATATATATATATATATATATATATATATATATTATAATATATATATAAATCACGAAATAACATAAATGCCATAAAGTGCAAAAAACGGAAGATGTTATTTATTTAATTATCTAACATTCGTTGGGTTCTATTCGGTACATCTTTGATGCGATCCTAATAAATAAGCATCATTTTTTGTCATAACTGTAAAAATATTACAAACGGCCTCTAATAATTAATTTCTTTAATATTAATGATATACTTTTAAGTTGATGCAGCAATCGCTTGAAATCATATTGATATTATCACTACTGCTTGATATCTGGTTTGGACCTAAATTTGACAATTGCTGCTTCGCTCCCTATCCTATCCTTTCTCCTTCAGATGACTCTGCTGTGCTCCGTTCGTCATATACGGCCATCGTGGCCTGCTTCGATTAAAAGAGTACTCGACACTGTGGTTCGGCTCGCTGCGCCCCCCACAAAGGGGCTCTCGTCCGATTGGGTATGGCCATCAAGACATACTCAGTACATCATTTTTGGAAACCGCGTCTGTCGGCTGCCAATATACACCACATGGAGTCCCCACCACAAAATTCCCCAAATATTAACATAATTTCCACATTGTGTAATACATTGTTATGTTGCTATGAAAGCTCCGCCAATAAGTAATCGGCTATTGGCGACAAACAAATGATCTAAAATTAGAAATCTAGAAGAAACTAACTAGTAATTAATTGTATTAGTTTTAATCTAACTATCAGCGACAAAGACGATACTAATCAACAAGAAACGCTTTACTGATTTTTATTGATCATTTAATTCAGAATAGATTTGGCTTTTTAAGTTCACTTGAAATTTTTGAAAAATCAGACTGATTAGCAGTACCTTTATTCCTTCGTTCTCGGATAATTCATCTCACATTTGTTAATCTTGTCTTATTGTTAGTTCATAGATAAGCAAGTATAAATAGATCACAAATTACGACTGCTTTGATTTTTATTGCATCATCATTGATTAAATTTTAATTGTTTTAGCAATTTATAGAGGTTGCCTCCACCTGTAGCACGTAAATTTACCCTTAGATTTAATTTTAGATAAGATTACATTACATGAAAAATTTATACGTACATTTATTATAATTAAGAATTAATAACATACATTAAAAAGTGCAATCAATTGGAGTACAGCATACCATCTATTAAATGATGAAAACAAAACACCAAGTGTAATGCGCATTTGTTTTAACAATAATTTTTTATGAATTTAGAGTCCATGTTTTAAATCTGTGAAGAGCCTCTTAAAGTCGGAGTACAAGTATTTTGTCGTTTTTTTCAATTGTTTTGGGCTCGGTTCGCACCTCAGTAGAGGTTTTGAGATTTATGGACCTATTCTCAGATAACATTGCTATGCTAAGAAATTCTTGGATAAAATACGCCGTAACATAGGTTGTTTATGGCTAAGTTACTGTCTTATGTTCATATGAATTGGTAGTAGAAAATGTCAAAATGCTATGTATTTGCTGTGCGTTGCCATAAACACTATGTTACTGTCTACTTTATCGGAGATTGGTCTCTCAATGTTTTGGTAGTCTCGAAATTGTTACAAAGCTATTCCTATGGCGTTCATTCGATTATTAATTATTTCATGATAGCATTTAAGTACTTCTTGCTTATGTATTATTTTGAACTTGTTAATGTTATTTTTATCTTGGTGCCATATGGGATAAAACGGTTCACCAAGAATAGCTGTTACACTTTATTTCTTCTGCCACAATCCGGCAGTACTTCTTCAATTACCTTTTCGACCATATTTGACAACATTTATCTACAAACGACTCTTTTCGAGATATACACTTCATTATAGTCAATGTCTCTAATCCCTAAAGACGATATCTATGTATGTCCGTATAATAATTAGGCATTGCGTGTTTTCCGTTTTTCTCAGTTCGAGTATTGTTTTTTATTTTTTTATTCTTCGGTCGAACGAAACGTGGGAAACGGTCGGACGATCTGTACACTGTTATTCTAATGCCCCCGTTTCATTATCTGCACGATTATTTATTTATTTATTAATAAATCTAAACATCCATGCATTTATACTTAGTTACGCTCACATCTATTATCTATGTATAATATTATATATGTGTATTTATATATTATATAATATATATATATTAATATATACTAGTTGTTACCATTCACGCTTCGGCTTCGCCGTGTTTTACTTTCGATTAAAAATTTAAACAAAGATGCATATTTGTTACATCTAGTCCTGTCCACCAGTATAACTACATATATGTGTGCATCTAGTCCTGTTGACAAGTATAATGGTCAACTTTTTTATCAGTCTACCACTTTAGTTGTTCACCGTTTACTTCATCAATTTACCTAATAACAATTTTACATATCTATCAATTCATCTGTCTATCAATTTACCTGTACACAATTTACTTATCAACCTCTTTATTAATCCACCGTTTTACCTGCTTGCCAATTCACCTTTCAACCTGTTTATCTGCCTACATAATTGTCTGTCTTCCGGTTGCCCCCTCTATCATTTTACGTATCCTCCAATTTACCTGTCCATTATTTTACCTATCTACTAACTTACCTGCCTACCTGTTCATATGTCTACGTATCTATGTATTCACTTGTTCATCTATTTACCTGGCCACCAATTACCTGCCACCAATATACCAGTCCGCCAATATACCTGTCAACCTGTTTATCAGTGTACCAATTTACCTGTCTACCAATTCACCTGTCTAGCAGTTTATCATCCACCATTTTACCAATATACCTATCATATAATCTCGTTCTACATGTCCACCAATTTACGGCGTTGTACTCTTCATTCCACTAGATCATCCATTTTATGTATTAAGTATTTTATCGGTAATTATATCGTAGATTATATGAAATTAAGAATCGTTGCCGCCGCAAGTGTATGAAATATTTGTTCTTCTTGCAAAATATATGTAAGTATGTTAGACTTCTGAATAATTTAAGGAGTGACGCACCTGTGCAAATATACGATGGCAGAATGAGCATGTCATACATTTTTTTAATTGCAATTTATTTATCGAATCGTTTACGAATTCAATGATGTAAATAGAATCAATATTTACACATTCGTAATGTCGATGAGAAATATCTGCAGTAAAGCTTCGAACAAAGAATCCAAGAAGTAATAAAAAATAGAAGTTTTTTTTAAATAAATAAAAAATAAAAATAAATGAGGATTATATAACGAATTATTAGAAACGTTAGAAAATTATAAAGTGCCCTTTTTTTAAAAAAATGTATTCAGAAAAAACAAAATTAATTACCTGTATGATTTATTATACACTAACACTTCTTCACTAAAACGATTTTACCAATAAAAAGTGTGTGATAAAAGTGTCGACAAAATTGCTTTAATTTATTAAATATGTAATTAAATCGCGGTTCTAAAATATGATGAATTTTAACATTTGATTTGAAACTAAATTAACTTTGATCTCTGCGTATTGACCAAAACATAAAAGGCACTAGGAACTTTATAATAAAACAATTAATACCATTCATCTGTTTACTTATCTCGATTGTTGTCATAAAAATGCATGTCTTCCGTGTTACGCATCTTCCTCCTTGGTTTATTGTTTTTTTTTTTAACTTCTTAACCTTATTTGGGAATCATAACATTTGTGTGGTTGGCCCCCAATTTATGCTAATGGATAACGAAATACATAGTAATAAACACAGTGCTGGTAGCAAGAAAGTTATGTAAATATAATTAATTTCTCATTTCTGACCAAGCGAGAATTGTCTGAAAATGTTGCGAATTGCCACAGAGTATTTAAAAATGCTTCAAATAATCCACAAAAAATGTTTTCAAATCTCTAGAATATTTTCAGGTTATCCAGAACATCTTTAGACTAGTTAGAATATTTTTAGACTACTCAGAACATTTTCCGAGTACTCAGAATATTTTCAGACTACTCAGAATATTTTCAGACTACTCGGAATATTTTCAGACTACTCAGAATATTTTCAGACTACTCAGAATATTTTCAGACAACTCAGAATATTTTTCAGACTAAACTTTTTTAGATTACTTGGAACATTTTCAGACCACTCGAATATTTTCAGATTACTCGAACATTTCTTGACTATCCCGAACATTTCCTGACTATCCTGAATATTCCCTAACTACTCAAAACATTTCTTGGCAACTGAAACATTTCCAGACTACTCAGAATAATTTCAGATCATCTGAAACATTTGTTGACTATCTGTATTAATTGTTTAACTCAATCTCGTTGGAAGTCGTATTAGAAGTTTTACAAGAGACACATTTAACAGATATTTAAATATCAAACCTGATATATGTCAGAAATTTAACACAACCATTAGAATAATGTATAACAATTTAAAATAAAATATATAATATCTTATATATAAAAATGGAGCTCTCGATCAAATGATTCGGTAAAACTCGAAAACGGCTAAACCGATTTGGCCAGTCTTAGTCTTGAAAAAATCGTGCCAATCTAGAGGTGATCGGAAAGGTGAGATATTATTTCAAAATCACGTAGAAACTTTACATTTTTAATTTGAATTTTTTTTGTAGAAGCTTAACTTAAATAAAACGATGGACGGTGGCTAATATTGTAAATATCAAACGTTTTTGACAGATGATGTTCAATTACGTTTAATAGGATGTTTTACGTGAATATTATTTAATAATGATTAAATTGTAGTAAGTAGTTTTGTTTGTAGTTCTATTTATATACAAAAGCGTTAGTAAACGGGCCGCAAGTGTTACTCGAGACTCAAAATATCAACTTTTTTTGAAATGTTAATACGAAAATGCACTTTTTGCATATTTTTCTCAAACACGGTTCTCTGAAAGATCTCATTTGTATAATTATATACTCATTGGTATTTATAAAACATTTTCTAGGTTATTTATTTTTTATTTATGTTATTTAAATTCAGAACCTAAATTTGGTATCGATCAAATGAACATTTTGTCGAATAACATTTTCTACAGATAACAGAATTTATCGAAGAATAGATAGTAATATACGAAGGTCCGTATCAAAAATCAGCAAAGTTAAGCATTGTTTAACAACAATATTTGAAAGTAGAGGAAAAAAGATGTATAATCAGCTATAACCTTGATTTGAAAACGGTAATCTTTGAAATGGGGGAGATAATCGGTAATCTCTGAAAATCCATAATAAAAGTATTTTCTTCCGTTGGTAGTTTTTTTAGCATTAGTTAAAAATGTAATTATTTTGTAAAATACCTTTAAAATTATAATAAGGCTTTAAACCTTTTTGCCACCTGCCCGTTTTAAGTTACCCCTATAGGGTAAAAAGGTCTATATAACAAATTTTTATAAGACATCGAAAAGCGCATTTCTACAATGATGAAATAGAAGGCAGTTTACTGAACGTAGTCAGATAATTGTTCGTTTGATATGTGTTATTTGTTGTGATATAATTGTTATGGTTTATAGTTTATATTCGCTGGACAGTCAAATTGGACATTTGTGCCTCGCCCTGCTCTACTATGTACTTTTTATTAAATTTAATTTAATTCATCGAATGTTACTTTGTAACTGTAAGGTAAGTTATAGTAGTGGGCCAAAAATAGAAAATGGAAATTTCTGAAGGTTTTTGAACATTTGTGCATATCTTAGAAAAAATGGATGTGTGTGTGGATACAATTTTTCGTCGACGTTTTCGGGAGTACTGCTCAACCAATTTGAATGAGTGAAAAGGTAATCGATTTCGGTAGTTAAAAAGGATGATGTGAAGATCTATTGATCTATTAATCATACATAAATATTGTTATATTATATATGTTCATATATATGTATGCGTAAGTGTGTTAAAAGTTGGGCGCATTCCGCGTCGTTCGAGACTGTGGTAGGTGTCACAGCATTTCTCATGGCGCCTAACCATATCGGTAGAAGGCCCTCGGTCTCCTCGGTGGCACCAGGGCCGCAACGGAATTACCTTGTACAGTTAATTCTTTTTTGTTAAGAAATTCATAAATTCTTACATATAATAAACAACTTTTGTTGCTTACGTCACTATACTGCCAACCAAGGAAGTGAAATTTTAAAACAGTTCACTGCGTCTTAAGGGTTGTTTTTGTTGCCGATAGCTGATCGGTTGTTTGCCTATTACTGCTCTAGTCAAAGGGATCAATCTCTATGATAATAATTCAAATAGATTGTAATAAAATCAATTACTATTTCTTTTAATTTAATTATCACTTTATTATTATGCTCGTCCTTCCTGTAGCCAAAAGCTAATTGGCTGTTTGTCTAACAGTACTCTTATCTGATGGAATGGAAGTTATCATCACTATAAGATAAATACAGCACTCATATCGTACTCTAGTATTAAGTTCTTCTGGTAGAATATATTTTTAGCTTTTTACCAAAAATTAATCAATGCGATTTGAAATGATATCCTTCAAATAAACTTAAAGTACATGTGTTATATTAATTTAATTTATTTCACAAAAAAACCGAGCACGAGTGCTATTCGATCAGCCAACTCGGAATAATCAGTCGTGTTTTTTAACAAATAACAATATTTTTGGGAACTCCGACGTCGTTTTAAAGGTAGGAGTCATTAATATAAGATTGATATTGGTAGAGGGAACCAGGTAAAGGTAGGGGTCAACAATAATAAAATTGAAAGTATTAGCGAATCCATTCGCGAATATTATCAAATATATTTGAACATAGATAAATACATTGTTCTGTAGTACTCGAACAAGTAATTTAAAATAAAAATAATGATAATAAACATTTTTTTAAGAATATGATTTATAGTCGATGTTTTGGAACTATATTTGCTTTCCGCAGGACGTCTGTCAAGAGCATGTTTTTTCACAATTATAAGTGATATTTTTTAAGTAATATAAACTACTATAAAATAAAAGTATATGCTATATATAAGAACTATGTATTCTTTATTTTCAAATATTTTGGTAATTCTGAACTTTTTTTAAAAACAATCGTACTGCTTTTAACTGCAAATATCGAAGCGCGTAAGCGCCGTGTCGCGCTCTAACGGATAAATATTGGTGCGGACCCATAGGAATGTAAACAAAATTTATACTTATTGTTAAAATCTCTATAAAATATCTGATAATTGATGTGCAGATAATTTTGACCGCCAAATGGCTTATTTTTTCCTTTTTTATTCAATGTTATATATAATTTTTATAGATCGCATCATATTTTAACTGGTTTTTAGTAACTATAATATCTAAATTACAATTTTCTTAGTATAATTTAATGTACATTATTACCAGGTTCCTCAGCGCTTTAATTTATATTTATATTTTATTTATATTTTTATTATAGTTTATTTTTATTTAGATTTTATATTTATATTTATATTATATTTATATTTATATTTATATTTAGATTTTATTTTATATTTATATTTATCTTTATATTGATATTATATTTAATTTATATTTATATTTATCTTTATATTTATCTTTCATATTTTATCTTTCTATATTTATATTTATATTTATATTTATCTTTCTATTTATCTTTATTTATATTTATATTTAATATTTCTATTTATATTTATATTCTGGGGTCCTCAGCGCCGGCATACCCTTTCTTTCTAGCCCCCCGCCCCTTCTATTTTACCTGTTTTAACAGTTCATTATTAAAATTATTATCATTAATTAATATTTGGCTTTTGAAACATTCTATCGAGCAAATCATAAAGAGCAAAAAATTCTAGCCTCTCAATATTAAACATAAGCATAACATAACACTGGCACTTCATATTGGATTATTTTAACTTAATTTTTCATTATTTAAGATATCCAAAATTGTTGTTTCAAAGTGAAATTTTACCGTATTTAAAAAATCTTGTGCAAAGATTAGTAAAAGATGCAAAGAAATTATATATTTTCTTGAATGATATTAAAAAAAAAAACTATATTGAATATTTCATATCCGCTCGTATGTATTTTGTTCATATGTGTATCATTCAATCTGCCATACATATACTTTATCTTATATTATTAACTTCCCGAAGGAGAAGTTTATGTTTTCATGAAAAATCCGATTCGCTAATTTTATGTTTTCTCGACGTTTCAAGCCTTTCTGAATCGAATGAGACCAAATTGGAAAAAGTATGTGTGTGTGTGTATGTTAAACAGATTTTTTGCCGTAAATCGACGTTTTCTCGATTTCAAAAATTTAAAAGCCATTCGATGTATTCGTCGAGGACTATCGTATGTCAGTTTGTGGACAATCGACCGAGACGTTTCTTTATAAATAGTAGAAAAGTGAAAAAATTTTCGTCCACGTTTTAGCCCGCAATTCTAAACCGATTATGAAAATTCAAAAACTGTTTCTAACTGAAACTGAAACTTTCAAAACTGAAAGATATTGATTGGGAATCGTGCTGATTAGTTTTTGGTAAAGATAGGCCGGGCCGTTTTCTTGTAATAAAGTGTTAAAAAATTTTTTTTCGACGATTTCTATTATTATTTTTTTGACGGTACATACTACTATAGTCTTCTAGCTAGATCAAGGATGAGCAACCCGCGCCCGCCAGAGTTTTTTTCTGCGGCCCGCCAAGCATTTCTCACAACAGATTATTTTTCTAGATATTTTTTTCAAATACGGATGTAAAGATTAATTTTGTTGTCAGTCAAATACTGGTAAAAACTGTTGTTCGCAGAAATACCATTTCCTGGTAAAATAAATGTTAATTTAAATATTATTCAACAATATTGCAAGAAAAATTGAGATTTGTCACGATTCCAAATGGTCAAAGTAAACAAAACAGCTGTTTTTTTCATTAAATGTTTTCTTCGCCATTTACCATGCAAAATAATACAGATTTAGAAAATTCATTTTTTCAGTAAACGCTTTTTCGCTTTTGAAAAAAAACTCAAATCAAATTATGATAAATTATTTTTTGTAAGTACGTATGTGTTCGAACCATTGCACAGATCTACAAAAGAAAATTCGCTGGATAATAATTCATTCATTGAGAAAAAATGCTAGATTGAAGATTGTGCCAGTTTTTTAAATGTTTTTTTCCTTATTTTGTGTCCCAATTTTGACTATAGATTTATATCAGTGGTAAAGTATATTGAAAATACATCGGAATACATATAAATATGTCAATACCCAATCCAGACAACTATTTTTTGTGGACCTTTGTAAATTTCACAACATGAAATTTATAAAAAAGTACCACCTACTATACTTCCGCATTAAAAAAATAAATTAAAGAACAAATTTTAAATAAAACGGATGATATTGAGCAGCTTATATAGGAAAGCAGTGCCAAATTTCTTATTAAAGTTTTCAAGTAAATTAGTTTTTCGGTTTAACTATTATTTGTTTTTATTTTGTATTTCTATTTATAAACACTTATAATTGTCACTCGTAATTATATAAAATATATACTATTTCAATTTTGTATTTTTGTTCTTTTCTTGTGGCAATTTTGTAATTTTGTTGCAATTACATTATTTCCGCGCTCAGTCAACCAATCTTTTGACTTAATTTTAGTTCAGACCTTTGAGTATATGAGAAAACGTTTTATTTAAAAAGAAAAAGCAAAATATTTTTATCATGGGTTGTACGAACGTAACATTATTTTCTAATTTTGTTCTTTATTTTAATTTTCTTAATGCGGAATGTAAAACTCATACAACTTCAAATTTTCATTATTTTATAATAGTCATTTTAGTAGTCCAATAATTTTTTATATAGCTCGGTAATCGACCAGTTATATTATCGCCTTTTTTTGTGAACGTTTTTAATTGAAATTCGATCAAGATTTTTCTGAGCTTATAAAAAACTTAATTTATTCGCTTTATCCGCTGCAACATTTAAAAACAATTCTTAAATATTGGTACGAAATGGTTACCTCCCATAAACTAACTGATTTGCAGGCTTATCCTACTGTACAAATTTTTCGATGTGCATTAGAATACATAGTTTCTGAATGTCTTTCAGAATGAGCAATGCTAGCAAAAAATAGAAATTTAATATTATAATTTGAAGATAAAACTGTTTTTGAGAGAAAACTGAATTTTTTTCAGAAATATTGAAACCTCACTCGTTTCGCTAAGCATAGCATAACTAAATTCAAATATGTATGTTAGTATTTTAGCGCTGTAGTGGGTGAATTATCAATGTAATATGTGTTAGTGCCCTTTCATTTATATACCACATATTTATGCATTCAGAATTAGTTAGTCATTTTTAATACTAATGATTTTCTAAAAATATTCCTGTGGTTAAACATTTGCCGGGTCAGCTAGTATATATATAAATTACGTGCGGCCCGCCATAAAATTTTGAAAACCAAAATTGGCCCGTGGGTTAAAAAGGTTGCTCGCCCTTGAGCTAGATCATACTAAAATATTACGCGCCCTACGACAATTAGTTTAACTTTGACAATTCGTCAAAGTTTGCAAAAATTGGTATCGTTTTTTTGGCATTTGTCAAAATTAGACCTTTCATCGACGTTTTCTCAAAAACGCCTTAACCGATTTCGGAAATTTAAAAGCCATTTGGTGTATTTCGATGAAGACTATCGTTTGTCAGTTTTGTGCGACGATTTGCCAAGCCGTTTCTTTTTAATTTGAAAAATGTGTTAATCTTTTCGTCCACATTTAAGCTCATCCTACCGAACCGATTTTAGAAAATCAAAAACTGTTCGAAAGATATTAGTTGGGAATTGTACTGATTAGTTTTAGGTGAAAATTTACCGAGCCGTTTTTTTGTAATTAACTGTTGAAAAAAAATTTAAGCCGATTTTTGATTTTTTTTTTAGCGATATGGATTTTTTTTAGCGTGTTTTCCAATTTAACACTAAGATTTTCTGATTTTTCCACTGAATGAAGGCTAAGATTATAGCCGAAACGTATGGATTTAAAATAAATTTTGAAAGAAATTCATGTTTTTATTGATGTTATGCCGATTTAGACTTTGTTCATATATATACTCGTATGTATATATATATATATATATATATATATAATATATATATATATCTCGTATATATACAGTCAATCCGTAAAACTTTCGTTCTTCTTTTTTTATAAAATCCATTTTGTTTTCGTTCCCATTCTGAAACAAACAACGAAATGAAAAGAAGATAAAAAATGAGAATCAAATAAAAATAAATAAATGCATAACTGTAAAATGTGTGTCACCTACAAAAAAATATGAATTGATAACTCGATTCATTTCGGACACACGGCGGATAGTGGTGGACGAACGGCGGTCCGTGATGGTAACCAGAAGAAGAATAATTATCGGAACTGAAGATCAATTATAAAATGCCCATCTCGTATATTATTTGTTCACTTGCTAACTTCACTATTGTATTCAACATAGTGAAGTTAGCTTTTAAGCACATCATTATTTATATTATTTGTCCACTTCACTATTATATTCAACATATTGAAGTTAGCTTTTAAGCACAGAATTATTTTGACCTTTAACTGTTTTTGTTTTATCGAACTTAGCATAATGAAATAAGCCACTAACCACAAAATAAGTCAACATATAAGAAATTTTTAAACTATTTGGTTTTGTAGTTGTATGTTTTTTTTGTATTGAATTCAACAGAGTTAAGTTAGCTTTTCCATAGAATTTAATCAAAATGTAGATATTCCTTATGATTTTACTCTTCTTATTATGTCTTTGAGTGTTATTGTTATAGTAGTGAAGTTAGCCATTAAGAACAGAATTGAATTAAATTGGCTTTCTTTTAAAACCATTTTTCATTTTATTTCGTCGCTTGTTTCTCCTTGCCATAGGTTATTGTATCATAGTATTTAGCAATGAGAAGATAGACTCTATGCATATAACAGAATCCAAATACGACGGCATTTTTGAAGAAATATTAAATAAATATATTGTCTTTTGAAATGTGAAAATAAGCTTCCTAAATACCTGCCTATATTAATATATAAGATAATATTATAAACTCTACTTGATTTTTGCTCATTTTACTTTGTGATAAGAGGCAATAATTATTATAAATAAAATTGAATCGATTATTTAATAATTAGCTTATCTTTATTTTTCACATTTTTTTCTCATGTTATTAATTGTTATCATGTTACTGAGATTATTATCTTACTTTTGGCAAAGAAAGGTAGAATAACAAGCTTTTCCGGATTTATATTGTTAATATATAGACACCGCTATACGAAAAAAAAAACAATTCGACGTCAAAAAATGTACGCTACTTTCATCTTACTGTAAGGAAGTAGTAAGATAAGAGAAACTAAATAATCATATTAATTTTTTAAATCATTCTCTTAAGACACATTATATTGATAGATTTTGAAAATAAATATGTATCATTGAATATTTAACCTAACTTAAGTTATCTCCTATTCTTAATTATTAACTTCCCGTAGGTTATGGTCATCTCTAAAAAGTCGAAATTATTTTTTTGCATATCTATACGTTACAAGAACTCAGGAACATTTTAGCATACCTTATGTTAAAAAATTTTCGAATGTTTGTGTTTGTAAGTAGAATGTGTTTTGGATACAATTTTTTGTCGACGATTTAGCGTGCATGAACCAACCGATTTGAATGATTCAGAAGGATTCGATTCGTATTGACGAGGATACGTGCTGATTAGTTTTGACAAGTATAATTTCAGCTATTTCGGAGATACGGCAAAAAAGTGCAAAAATAGACATTTTTGAGAAACGAAGCATCCGATTATAATGATTCAAAATACATTTTGCTTGTGTTGACGATGTGAATAAGTAGTTAGTTTGTGGGGAAGGGGGGCATATAAAGCGGTTTTATAATTTTCCAAAAAAATCGAAATTTCAAATTAATATTTTATTAAATAATTTCAAAAAAAAACATTTTTTTAAATATTCATTTTTTTCTTTAAGGGGGTTGTTCTTTTTTTATTTTCTTTGTTTCGGTTTTGAGATTTTTTGATATTATGAAAGATAAACCCTTAGAATCATTTAAAAAAAAAATCATCTCAATATCTATTTTTTTGACGAAGTTATAGATATATATATCTCTATATGTATGATCCTCTGAAAGCGTTTTTTATCGCTCCGCGAGCTATTGTATGCCAGATTCCTCTTTTTCATTATAATACCTCATGCACATGACCTTTTTAATGTGTCAGCATCTTTGAACACCATGGTGTATTTAGTACATTAAATTAATGGTGTATTCAGTACATTATATTAAGAACTCTTTAAATACGTTTTTTCTCAAATTGACTTTTTTCAATGCGGTGCCACAAATTAAACAAAAACTACAAGTCGGATCGACTTGCATTTTTTTTTAATTTATTCACCACTGCAATACCGAGCCCCCCTACCTCAAACAACTTGAATAACATTACGCAAAAAATTTTGCGAAGCTT
>NW_020539220.1:0-22557 GCF_003426905.1 Ctenocephalides felis
GACAATAAAATGAGTTTAATAATATAAGTATGAACACACATCTATCCATAAAGAAATTAATATGAATATGTGTGTCTGTTCTCCTAATAAAATATTTTTTAGTGTCAGAAAATACTTTATATATATATGACAATAAAATGAGTTTAATATATAAGTATGAACACACATCTATCCATAAAGAAATTAATATGAATATGTGTGTCTGTTCTCCTGATAAAATATTTTTTAGTGTCAGAAAATACTTTATATATATATGACAATAAAATGAGTTTAATATATATAAGTATGAACACACATCTATCCATAAAGAAATTAATATGAATATGTGTGTCTGTTCTCCTAATAAAATATTTTTTAGTGTCAGAAAATACTTTATATATATATGACAATAAAATGAGTTTAATATATATAAGTATGAACACACATCTATCCATAAAGAAATTAATATGAATATGTGTGTCTGTTCTCCTGATAAAATATTTTTTAGTGTCAGAAAATACTTTATATATATATGACAATAAAATGAGTTTAATATATATAAGTATGAACACACATCTATCGATAAAGAAATTAATATGAATATGAGTGTCTGTTTTCCTAATAAAATATTTTTTTGAAAATTTTGCAAGTGTCAGAAAATACTTTATATATATATGACAATAAAATGAGTTTAATATCTATAAGTATGAACACACATCTATCCATAAAGAAATTAATATGAATATGTGTGTCTGTTCTCCTAATAAAATATTTTTAGTGTCAGAAAATACTTTATATATATATGACAATAAAATGAGTTTAATATATATAAGTATGAACACACATCTATCCATAAAGAAATTAATATGAATATGTGTGTCTGTTCTCCTGATAAAATATTTTTTAGTGTCAGAAAATACTTTATATATATATGACAATAAAATGAGTTTAATATATATAAGTATGAACACACATCTATCGATAAAGAAATTAATATGAATATGAGTGTCTGTTTTCCTAATAAAATATTTTTTGAAAATTTTGCAAGTGTCAGAAAATACTTATATATATATGACAATAAAATGAGTTTAATATATATAAGTATGAACACACATCTATCCATAAAGAAATTAATATGAATATGTGTGTCTGTTCTCCTGATAAAATATTTTTTAGTGTCAGAAAATACTATATATATATGACAATAAAATGAGTTTAATATATATAAGTATGAACACACATCTATCGATAAAGAAATTAATATGAATATGTGTGTCTGTTTTCCTAATAAAATATTTTTTGAAATTTTTGCAAGTGTCAGAAAATACTTATATATATATGACAATAAAATGAGTTTAATATATATAAGTATGAACACACATCTATCCATAAAGAAATTAATATGAATATGTGTGTCTGTTCTCCTAATAAAATATTTTTTAGTGTCAGAAAATACTTTATATATATATGACAATAAAATGAGTTTAATATATATAAGTATGAACACACATCTATCCATAAAGAAATTAATATGAATATGTGTGTCTGTTCTCCTGATAAAATATTTTTTAGTGTCAGAAAATACTTATATATATATGACAATAAAATGAGTTTAATATATATAAGTATGAACACACATCTATCGATAAAGAAATTAATATGAATATGAGTGTCTGTTCCCTAATAAAATATTTTTTGAAAATTTTGCAAGTGTCAGAAAATACTTTATATATATATATGACAATAAAATGAGTTTAATATATAAGTATGAACACACATCTATCCATAAAGAAATTAATATGAATATGTGTGTCTGTTCTCCTAATAAAATATTTTTTAGTGTCAGAAAATACTTTATATATATATGACAATAAAATGAGTTTAATATCTATAAGTATGAACACACATCTATCCATAAAGAAATTAATATGAATATGTGTGTCTGTTCTCCTAATAAAATATTTTTTAGTGTCAGAAAATACTTTATATATATATATGACAATAAAATGAGTTTAATATATACAAGTATGAACACACATCTATCCATAAAGAAATTAATATGTGTGTCTGTTCTCCTGATAAAATATTTTTTAGTGTCAGAAAATACTTTATATATATATGACAATAAAATGAGTTTAATATATATAAGTATGAACACACATCTATCGATAAAGAAATTAATATGAATATGAGTGTCTGTTTTCCTAATAAAATATTTTTTTGAAAATTTTGCAAGTGTCAGAAAATACTTTATATATATATGACAATAAAATGAGTTTAATATCTATAAGTATGAACACACATCTATCCATAAAGAAATTAATATGAATATGTGTGTCTGTTCTCCTAATAAAATATTTTTTAGTGTCAGAAAATACTTTATATATATATATGACAATAAAATGAGTTTAATATATATAAGTATGAACACACATCTATCCATAAAGAAATTAATATGAATATGTGTGTCTGTTCTCCTGATAAAATATTTTTTAGTGTCAGAAAATACTTTATATATATATGACAATAAAATGAGTTTAATATATATAAGTATGAACACACATCTATCGATAAAGAAATTAATATGAATATGAGTGTCTGTTTTCCTAATAAAATATTTTTTTGAAAATTTTGCAAGTGTCAGAAAATACTTTATATATATATGACAATAAAATGAGTTTAATATCTATAAGTATGAACACACATCTATCCATAAAGAAATTAATATGAATATGTGTGTCTGTTCTCCTAATAAAATATTTTTTAGTGTCAGAAAATACTTTATATATATATGACAATAAAATGAGTTTAATATATATAAGTATGAACACACATCTATCCATAAAGAAATTAATATGAATATGTGTGTCTGTTCTCCTGATAAAATATTTTTTAGTGTCAGAAAATACTTTATATATATATGACAATAAAATGAGTTTAATATATATAAGTATGAACACACATCTATCGATAAAGAAATTAATATGAATATGAGTGTCTGTTCTCCTAATAAATATTTTTTTGAAAATTTTGCAAGTGTCAGAAAATACTTTATATATATATGACAATAAAATGAGTTTAATATCTATAAGTATGAACACACATCTATCCATAAAGAAATTAATATGAATATGTGTGTCTGTTCTCCTAATAAAATATTTTTTAGTGTCAGAAAATATATTTATATATATATATGACAATAAAATGAGTTTAATATATATAAGTATGAACACACATCTATCCATAAAGAAATTAATATGAATATGTGTGTCTGTTCTCCTAATAAAATATTTTTTAGTGTCAGAAAATACTTTATATATATATGACAATAAAATGAGTTTAATATATATAAGTATGAACACACATCTATCCATAAAGAAATTAATATGAATATGTGTGTCTGTTCTCCTAATAAAATATTTTTTAGTGTCAGAAAATACTTTATATATATATGACAATAAAATGAGTTTAATATATATAAGTATGAACACACATCTATCCATAAAGAAATTAATATGAATATGTGTGTCTGTTCTCCTAATAAAATATTTTTTAGTGTCAGAAAATACTTTATATATATATGACAATAAAATGAGTTTAATATATATAAGTATGAACACACATCTATCCATAAAGAAATTAATATGAATATGTGTGTCTGTTCTCCTGATAAAATATTTTTTAGTGTCAGAAAATACTTTATATATATATGACAATAAAATGAGTTTAATATATATAAGTATGAACACACATCTATCGATAAAGAAATTAATATGAATATGAGTGTCTGTTTTCCTAATAAATATTTTTTTGAAAATTTTGCAAGTGTCAGAAAATACTTTATATATATATATGACAATAAAATGAGTTTAATATCTATAAGTATGAACACACATCTATCCATAAAGAAATTAATATGAATATGTGTGTCTGTTCTCCTAATAAAATATTTTTTAGTGTCAGAAAATACTTTATATATATATGACAATAAAATGAGTTTAATATATATAAGTATGAACACACATCTATCCATAAAGAAATTAATATGAATATGTGTGTCTGTTCTCCTGATAAAATATTTTTTAGTGTCAGAAAATACTTTATATATATATGACAATAAAATGAGTTTAATATATATAAGTATGAACACACATCTATCGATAAAGAAATTAATATGAATATGAGTGTCTGTTTCCTAATAAAATATTTTTTGAAAATTTTGCAAGTGTCAGAAAATACTTTATATATATATGACAATAAAATGAGTTTAATATCTATAAGTATGAACACACATCTATCCATAAAGAAATTAATATGAATATGTGTGTCTGTTCTCCTATAAAATATTTTTTAGTGTCAGAAAATACTTTATATATATATGACAATAAAATGAGTTTAATATATATAAGTATGAACACACATCTATCGATAAAGAAATTAATATGAATATGAGTGTCTGTTTTCCTAATAAAATATTTTTTTGAAAATTTTGCAAGTGTCAGAAATACTTTATATATATATGACAATAAAATGAGTTTAATATCTATAAGTATGAACACACATCTATCCATAAAGAAATTAATATGAATATGTGTGTCTGTTCTCCTAATAAAATATTTTTTAGTGTCAGAAAATACTTTATATATATATGACAATAAAATGAGTTTAATATATATAAGTATGAACACACATCTATCCATAAAGAAATTAATATGAATATGTGTGTCTGTTCTCCTGATAAAATATTTTTTAGTGTCAGAAAATACTTTATATATATATGACAATAAAATGAGTTTAATATATATAAGTATGAACACACATCTATCGATAAAGAAATTAATATGAATATGAGTGTCTGTTCTCCTAATAAAATATTTTTTTGAAAATTTGCAAGTGTCAGAAAATACTTATATATATATATGACAATAAAATGAGTTTAATATCTATAAGTATGAACACACATCTATCCATAAAGAAATTAATATGAATATGTGTGTCTGTTCTCCTAATAAAATATTTTTTAGTGTCAGAAAATACTTTATATATATATATGACAATAAAATGAGTTTAATATATATAAGTATGAACACACATCTATCCATAAAGAAATTAATATGAATATGTGTGTCTGTTCTCCTAAAAAATATTTTTTAGTGTCAGAAAATACTTTATATATATATGACAATAAAATGAGTTTAATATATATAAGTATGAACACACATCTATCGATAAAGAAATTAATATGAATATGAGTGTCTGTTTTCCTAATAAAATATTTTTTTGAAAATTTTGCAAGTGTCAGAAAATACTTTATATATATATGACAATAAAATGAGTTTAATATCTATAAGTATGAACACACATCTATCCATAAAGAAATTAATATGAATATGTGTGTCTGTTCTCCTAATAAAATATTTTTTAGTGTCAGAAAATACTTTATATATATATGACAATAAAATGAGTTTAATATATATAAGTATGAACACACATCTATCCATAAAGAAATTAATATGAATATGTGTGTCTGTTCTCCTGATAAAATATTTTTTTGAAAATTTTGCAAGTGTCAGAAAATACTTTATATATATATGACAATAAAATGAGTTTAATATATATAAGTATGAACACACATCTATCCATAAAGAAATTAATATGAATATGTGTGTCTGTTCTCCTAATAAAATATTTTTTAGTGTCAGAAAATACTTTATATATATATGACAATAAAATGAGTTTAATATATATAAGTATGAACACACATCTATCCATAAAGAAATTAATATGAATATGTGTGTCTGTTCTCCTAATAAAATATTTTTAGTGTCAGAAAATACTTTATATATATATGACAATAAAATGAGTTTAATATATAAGTATGAACACACATCTATCCATAAAGAAATTAATATGAATATGTGTGTCTGTTCTCCTGATAAAATATTTTTTAGTGTCAGAAAATACTTTATATATATATGACAATAAAATGAGTTTAATATATATAAGTATGAACACACATCTATCGATAAAGAAATTAATATGAATATGAGTGTCTGTTTTCCTAATAAAATATTTTTTTGAAAATTTTGCAAGTGTCAGAAAATACTTTATATATATATGACAATAAAATGAGTTTAATATCTATAAGTATGAACACACATCTATCCATAAAGAAATTAATATGAATATGTGTGTCTGTTCTCCTAATAAAATATTTTTTAGTGTCAGAAAATACTTTATATATATATATGACAATAAAATGAGTTTAATATATATAAGTATGAACACACATCTATCCATAAAGAAATTAATATGAATATGTGTGTCTGTTCTCCTGATAAAATATTTTTTAGTGTCAGAAAATACTTTATATATATATGACAATAAAATGAGTTTAATATATATAAGTATGAACACACATCTATCGATAAAGAAATTAATATGAATATGAGTGTCTGTTTCCTAATAAATATTTTTTTGAAAATTTTGCAAGTGTCAGAAAATACTTTATATATATATGACAATAAAATGAGTTTAATATCTATAAGTATGAACACACATCTATCCATAAAGAAATTAATATGAATATGTGTGTCTGTTCTCCTAATAAAATATTTTTTAGTGTCAGAAAATACTTTATATATATATATATGACAATAAAATGAGTTTAATATATATAAGTATGAACACACATCTATCCATAAAGAAATTAATATGAATATGTGTGTCTGTTCTCCTGATAAAATATTTTTTAGTGTCAGAAAATACTTTATATATATATGACAATAAAATGAGTTTAATATATATAAGTATGAACACACATCTATCGATAAAGAAATTAATATGAATATGAGTGTCTGTTTTCCTAATAAATATTTTTTTGAAAATTTTGCAAGTGTCAGAAAATACTTTATATATATATGACAATAAAATGAGTTTAATATCTATAAGTATGAACACACATCTATCCATAAAGAAATTAATATGAATATGTGTGTCTGTTCTCCTAATAAAATATTTTTTAGTGTCAGAAAATACTTTATATATATATGACAATAAAATGAGTTTAATATATATAAGTATGAACACACATCTATCCATAAAGAAATTAATATGTGTGTCTGTTCTCCTAATAAAATATTTTTTAGTGTCAGAAAATACTTTATATATATATGACAATAAAATGAGTTTAATATATATAAGTATGAACACACATCTATCGATAAAGAAATTAATATGAATATGAGTGTCTGTTTTCCTAATAAAATATTTTTTGAAAATTTTGCAAGTGTCAGAAAATACTTTATATATATATGACAATAAAATGAGTTTAATATCTATAAGTATGAACACACATCTATCCATAAAGAAATTAATATGAATATGTGTGTCTGTTCTCCTAATAAAATATTTTTTAGTGTCAGAAAATACTTTATATATATATGACAATAAAATGAGTTTAATATATATAAGTATGAACACACATCTATCCATAAAGAAATTAATATGAATATGTGTGTCTGTTCTCCTGATAAAATATTTTTTAGTGTCAGAAAATACTTTATATATATATGACAATAAAATGAGTTTAATATATATAAGTATGAACACACATCTATCGATAAAGAAATTAATATGAATATGAGTGTCTGTTTCCTAATAAAATATTTTTTTGAAAATTTTGCAAGTGTCAGAAAATACTTTATATATATATGACAATAAAATGAGTTTAATATCTATAAGTATGAACACACATCTATCCATAAAGAAATTAATATGAATATGTGTGTCTGTTCTCCTAATAAAATATTTTTTAGTGTCAGAAAATACTTTATATATATATGACAATAAAATGAGTTTAATATATATAAGTATGAACACACATCTATCCATAAAGAAATTAATATGAATATGTGTGTCTGTTCTCCTGATAAAATATTTTTTAGTGTCAGAAAATACTTTATATATATATGACAATAAAATGAGTTTAATATATATAAGTATGAACACACATCTATCGATAAAGAAATTAATATGAATATGAGTGTCTGTTTCCTAATAAAATATTTTTTTGAAAATTTGCAAGTGTCAGAAAATACTTTATATATATATGACAATAAAATGAGTTTAATATCTATAAGTATGAACACACATCTATCCATAAAGAAATTAATATGAATATGTGTGTCTGTTCTCCTAATAAAATATTTTTTAGTGTCAGAAAATACTATATATATATATATATGACAATAAAATGAGTTTAATATATATAAGTATGAACACACATCTATCCATAAAGAAATTAATATGAATATGTGTGTCTGTTCTCCTAATAAAATATTTTTTAGTGTCAGAAAATACTTTATATATATATGACAATAAAATGAGTTTAATATATATAAGTATGAACACACATCTATCCATAAAGAAATTAATATGAATATGTGTGTCTGTTCTCCTAATAAAATTTTTTAGTGTCAGAAAATACTTTATATATATATGACAATAAAATGAGTTTAATATATATAAGTATGAACACACATCTATCCATAAAGAAATTAATATGAATATGTGTGTCTGTTCTCCTAATAAAATATTTTTAGTGTCAGAAAATACTTTATATATATATGACAATAAAATGAGTTTAATATATATAAGTATGAACACACATCTATCCATAAAGAAATTAATATGAATATGTGTGTCTGTTCTCCTGATAAAATATTTTTTAGTGTCAGAAAATACTTTATATATATATGACAATAAAATGAGTTTAATATATATAAGTATGAACACACATCTATCGATAAAGAAATTAATATGAATATGAGTGTCTGTTTTCCTAATAAAATATTTTTTTGAAAATTTTGCAAGTGTCAGAAAATACTTTATATATATATGACAATAAAATGAGTTTAATATCTATAAGTATGAACACACATCTATCCATAAAGAAATTAATATGAATATGTGTGTCTGTTCTCCTAATAAAATATTTTTTAGTGTCAGAAAATACTTTATATATATATGACAATAAAATGAGTTTAATATATATAAGTATGAACACACATCTATCCATAAAGAAATTAATATGAATATGTGTGTCTGTTCTCCTGATAAAATATTTTTTAGTGTCAGAAAATACTTTATATATATATGACAATAAAATGAGTTTAATATATATAAGTATGAACACACATCTATCGATAAAGAAATTAATATGAATATGAGTGTCTGTTCTCCTAATAAAATATTTTTTGAAAATTTTGCAAGTGTCAGAAAATACTTTATATATATATGACAATAAAATGAGTTTAATATCTATAAGTATGAACACACATCTATCCATAAAGAAATTAATATGAATATGTGTGTCTGTTCTCCTAATAAAATATTTTTTAGGGTCAGAAAATACTTTATATATATATGACAATAAAATGAGTTTAATATGTATAAGTATGAACACACATCTATCCATAAAGAAATTAATATGAATATGTGTGTCTGTTCTCCTGATAAAATATTTTTTTGAAAATTTTGCAAGTGTCAGAAAATACTTTATATATATATGACAATAAAATGAGTTTAATATCTATAAGTATGAACACACATCTATCCATAAAGAAATTAATATGAACATGTGTGCCTGTTCTCCTAATAAAATATTTTTTAGTGTCAGAAAATACTTTATATATATATATGACAATAAAATGAGTTTAATATATACAAGTATGAACACACATCTATCCATAAAGAAATTAATATGAATATGTGTGTCTGTTCTCCTGATAAAATATTTTTTAGTGTCAGAAAATACTTTATATATATATGACAATAAAATGAGTTTAATATATATAAGTATGAACACACATCTATCGATAAAGAAATTAATATGAATATGAGTGTCTGTTCTCCTAATAAAATATTTTTTTGAAAATTTTGCAAGTGTCAGAGAATACTTTATATATATATATGACAATAAAATTAGTTTAATATCTATAAGTATGAACACACATCTATCCATAAAGAAATTAATATGAATATGTGTGTCTGTTCTCCTAATAAAATATTTTTTAGTGTCAGAAAATACTTATATATATATATGACAATAAAATGAGTTTAATATATATAAGTATGAACACACATCTATCCATAAAGAAATTAATATGAATATGTGTGTCTGTTCTCCTAATAAAATATTTTTTAGTGTCAGAAAATACTTTATATATATATGACAATAAAATGAGTTTAATATATATAAGTATGAACACACATCTATCCATAAAGAAATTAATATGAATATGTGTGTCTGTTCTCCTAATAAAATATTTTTAGTGTCAGAAAATACTTTATATATATATGACAATAAAATGAGTTTAATATATATAAGTATGAACACACATCTATCCATAAAGAAATTAATATGAATATGTGTGTCTGTTCTCCTAATAAAATATTTTTTAGTGTCAGAAAATACTTTATATATATATGACAATAAAATGAGTTTAATATATATAAGTATGAACACACATCTATCGATAAAGAAATTAATATGAATATGAGTGTCTGTTTCCTAATAAAAATTTTTTTGAAAATTTTGCAAGTGTCAGAAAATACTTTATATATATATGACAATAAAATGAGTTTAATATATATAAGTATGAACACACATCTATCCATAAAGAAATTAATATGAATATGTGTGTCTGTTCTCCTAATAAAATATTTTTTAGTGTCAGAAAATACTTTATATATATATGACAATAAAATGAGTTTAATATATATAAGTATGAACACACATCTATCCATAAAGAAATTAATATGAATATGTGTGTCTGTTCTCCTGATAAAATATTTTTTAGTGTCAGAAAATACTTTATATATATATGACAATAAAATGAGTTTAATATATATAAGTATGAACACACATCTATCGATAAAGAAATTAATATGAATATGAGTGTCTGTTCTCCTAATAAAATATTTTTTTAAAATTTGCAAGTGTCAGAAAATACTTTATATATATATGACAATAAAATGAGTTTAATATCTATAAGTATGAACACACATCTATCCATAAAGAAATTAATATGAATATGTGTGTCTGTTCTCCTAATAAAATATTTTTTAGTGTCAGAAAATACTTTATATATATATGACAATAAAATGAGTTTAATATATATAAGTATGAACACACATCTATCCATAAAGAAATTAATATGAATATGTGTCTGTTCTCCTGATAAAATATTTTTAGTGTCAGAAAATACTTTATATATATATGACAATAAAATGAGTTTAATATATATAAGTATGAACACACATCTATCCATAAAGAAATTAATATGAATATGAGTGTCTGTTCTCCTAATAAAATATTTTTAGTGTCAGAAAATACTTTATATATATGACAATAAAATGAGTTTAATATATATAAGTATGAACACACATCTATCATAAAGAAATTAATATGAATATGTGTGTCTGTTCTCCTGATAAAATATTTTTTAGTGTCAGAAAATACTTTATATATATATGACAATAAAATGAGTTTAATATATATAAGTATGAACACACATCTATCATAAAGAAATTAATATGAATATGTGTGTCTGTTCTCCTAATAAAATATTTTTTAGTGTCAGAAAATACTTTATATATATATGACAATAAAATGAGTTTAATATATATAAGTATGAACACACATCTATCCATAAAGAAATTAATATGAATATGTGTGTCTGTTCTCCTAATAAAATATTTTTTAGTGTCAGAAAATACTTATATATATATGACAATAAAATGAGTTTAATATATATAAGTATGAACACACATCTATCCATAAAGAAATTAATATGAATATGTGTGTCTGTTCTCCTAATAAAATATTTTTTAGTGTCAGAAAAAAAATATTATATATATATGACAATAAAATGAGTTTAATATATATAAGTATGAACACACATCTATCGATAAAGAAATTAATATGAATATGAGTGTCTGTTCTCCTAATAAAATATTTTTTGAAAATTTTGCAAGTGTCAGAAAATACTTATATATATATGACAATAAAATGAGTTTAATATCTATAAGTATGAACACACATCTATCCATAAAGAAATTAATATGAATATGTGTGTCTGTTCTCCTAATAAAATATTTTTTAGTGTCAGAAAATACTTTATATATATATGACAATAAAATGAGTTTAATATATATAAGTATGAACACACATCTATCCATAAAGAAATTAATATGAATATGTGTGTCTGTTCTCCTGATAAAAATTTTTTAGTGTCAGAAAATACTTTATATATATATGACAATAAAATGAGTTTAATATATATAAGTATGAACACACATATCCATAAAGAAATTAATATGAATATGTGTGTCTGTTCTCCTAATAAAATATTTTAGTGTCAGAAAATACTTTATATATATATGACAATAAAATGAGTTTAATATATATAAGTATGAACACACATCTATCCATAAAGAAATTAATATGAATATGTGTGTCTGTTCTCCTAATAAAATATTTTTTAGTGTCAGAAAATACTTTATATATATATGACAATAAAATGAGTTTAATATATATAAGTATGAACACACATCTATCGATAAAGAAATTAATATGAATATGTGTGTCTGTTCTCCTAATAAAATTTTTTTTTTGCAAGTGTCAGAAAATACTTTATATATATATGACAATAAAATGAGTTTAATATCTATAAGTATGAACACACATCTATCCATAAAGAAATTAATATGAATATGTGTGTCTGTTCTCCTAATAAAATATTTTTTAGTGTCAGAAAATACTTTATATATATATGACAATAAAATGAGTTTAATATATATAAGTATGAACACAATCTATCCATAAAGAAATTAATATGAATATGTGTGTCTGTTCTCCTAATAAAATATTTTTTAGTGTCAGAAAATACTTTATATATATATGACAATAAAATGAGTTTAATATATATAAGTATGACACACATCTATCCATAAAGAAATTAATATGAATATGTGTGTCTGTTCTCCTAATAAAATATTTTTAGTGTCAGAAAATACTTATATATATATGACAATAAAATGAGTTTAATATATATAAGTATGAACACACATCTATCCATAAAGAAATTAATATGAATATGTGTGTCTGTTCTCCTGATAAAATATTTTTTAGTGTCAGAAAATACTTTATATATATATGACAATAAAATGAGTTTAATATATATAAGTATGAACACACATCTATCGATAAAGAAATTAATATGAATATGAGTGTCTGTTCTCCTAATAAAATATTTTTTTGAAAATTTTGCAAGTGTCAGAAAATATATTTATATATATATATGACAATAAAATGAGTTTAATATATATAAGTATGAACACACATCTATCCATAAAGAAATTAATATGAATATGTGTGTCTGTTCTCCTAATAAAAATATTTTTAGTGTCAGAAATACTTTATATATATATGACAATAAAATGAGTTTAATATATATAAGTATGAACACATCTATCGATAAAGAAATTAATATGAATATGTGTGTCTGTTCTCCTAATAAAATATTTTTTAGTGTCAGAAAATACTTTATATATATATGACAATAAAATGAGTTTAATATATATAAGTATGAACACACATCTATCCATAAAGAAATTAATATGAATATGTGTGTCTGTTCTCCTGATAAAATATTTTTAGTGTCAGAAAATACTTTATATATATATGACAATAAAATGAGTTTAATATATATAAGTATGAACACACATCTATCGATAAAGAAATTAATATGAATATGAGTGTCTGTTTTCCTAATAAAATATTTTTTGAAAATTTTGCAAGTGTCAGAAAATACTTTATATATATATGACAATAAAATGAGTTTAATATCTATAAGTATGAACACACATCTATCCATAAAGAAATTAATATGAATATGTGTGTCTGTTCTCCTAATAAAAATTTTTTAGTGTCAGAAAATACTTTATATATATATGACAATAAAATGAGTTTAATATATATAAGTATGAACACACATCTATCCATAAAGAAATTAATATGAATATGTGTGTGTTCTCCTGATAAAATATTTTTTAGTGTCAGAAAATACTTTATATATATATGACAATAAAATGAGTTTAATATATATAAGTATGAACACACATCTATCGATAAAGAAATTAATATGAATATGAGTGTCTGTTTTCCTAATAAAATATTTTTTGAAAATTTTGCAAGTGTCAGAAAATACTTTATATATATGACAATAAAATGAGTTTAATATCTATAAGTATGAACACACATCTATCCATAAAGAAATTAATATGAATATGTGTGTCTGTTCTCCTAATAAAATATTTTTTAGTGTCAGAAAATACTTTATATATATATGACAATAAAATGAGTTTAATATATAAGTATGAACACACATCTATCCATAAAGAAATTAATATGAATATGTGTGTCTGTTCTCCTGATAAAATATTTTTAGTGTCAGAAAATACTTTATATATATATGACAATAAAATGAGTTTAATATATATAAGTATGAACACACATCTATCGATAAAGAAATTAATATGAATATGAGTGTGTTCTCCTAATAAAATATTTTTTGAAAATTTTGCAAGTGTCAGAAAATACTTTATATATATATGACAATAAAATGAGTTTAATATATATAAGTATGAACACACATCTATCGATAAAGAAATTAATATGAATATGAGTGTCTGTTCTCCTAATAAAATATTTTTTTGAAATTTTGCAAGTGTCAGAAAATACTATATATATATATATATGACAATAAAATGAGTTTAATATCTATAAGTATGAACACACATCTATCCATAAAGAAATTAATATGAATATGTGTGTCTGTTCTCCTAATAAAATATTTTTAGTGTCAGAAAATACTTTATATATATATATGACAATAAAATGAGTTTAATATATATAAGTATGAACACACATCTATCCATAAAGAAATTAATATGAATATGTGTGTCTGTTCTCCTTAAAATATTTTTTAGTGTCAGAAAATACTTTATATATATATGACAATAAAATGAGTTTAATATATATAAGTATGAACACACATCTATCCATAAAGAAATTAATATGAATATGTGTGTCTGTTCTCCTAATAAAATATTTTTAGTGTCAGAAAATACTTTATATATATATGACAATAAAATGAGTTTAATATATATAAGTATGAACACACATCTATCCATAAAGAAATTAATATGAATATGTGTGTCTGTTCTCCTGATAAAATATTTTTTAGTGTCAGAAAATACTTTATATATATATGACAATAAAATGAGTTTAATATATATAAGTATGAACACACATCTATCGATAAAGAAATTAATATGAATATGAGTGTCTGTTTTCCTAATAAAATATTTTTTTGAAAATTTTGCAAGTGTCAGAAAATACTTATATATATATGACAATAAAATGAGTTTAATATCTATAAGTATGAACACACATCTATCCATAAAGAAATTAATATGAATATGTGTGTCTGTTCTCCTAATAAAATATTTTTTAGTGTCAGAAAATACTTTATATATATATAGACAATAAAATGAGTTTAATATATATAAGTATGAACACACATCTATCCATAAAGAAATTAATATGAATATGTGTGTCTGTTCTCCTGATAAAATATTTTTTAGTGTCAGAAAATACTTTATATATATATGACAATAAAATGAGTTTAATATGTATAAGTATGAACACACATCTATCGATAAAGAAATTAATATGAATATGAGTGTCTGTTTCCTAATAAATATTTTTTTGAAAATTTTGCAAGTGTCAGAAAATACTTTATATATATATGACAATAAAATGAGTTTAATATCTATAAGTATGAACACACATCTATCCATAAAGAAATTAATATGAATATGTGTGTCTGTTCTCCTAATAAAATATTTTTTAGTGTCAGAAAATACTTTATATATATATGACAATAAAATGAGTTTAATATATATAAGTATGAACACACATCTATCCATAAAGAAATTAATATGAATATGTGTGTCTGTTCTCCTGATAAAATATTTTTAGTGTCAGAAAATACTTTATATATATATGACAATAAAATGAGTTTAATATGTATAAGTATGAACACACATCTATCGATAAAGAAATTAATATGAATATGAGTGTCTGTTCTCCTAATAAAATATTTTTTAGTGTCAGAAAATACTTTATATATATGACAATAAAATGAGTTTAATATATATAAGTATGAACACACAACTATCCATAAAGAAATTAATATGAATATGTGTGTCTGTTCTCCTGATAAAATATTTTTTAGTGTCAGAAAATACTTTTATATATATGACAATAAAATGAGTTTAAATATATAAGTATGAACACACATCTATCGATAAAGAAATTAATATGAATATGAGTGTCTGTTTTCCTAATAAAAATTTTTTGAAAATTTTGCAAGTGTCAGAAAATACTTTTATATATATATGACAATAAAATGAGTTTAATATCTATAAGTATGACACACATCTATCCATAAAGAAATTAATATGAATATGTGTGTCTGTTCTCCTAAAAAATATTTTAGTGTCAGAAAATACTTTATATATATATGACAATAAAATGAGTTTAATATATATAAGTATGAACACACATCTATCCATAAAGAAATTAATATGAATATGTGTGTCTGTTCTCCTGATAAAATTTTTTTAGTGTCAGAAAATACTTTATATATATATGACAATAAAATGAGTTTAATATATATAAGTATGAACACACATCTATCGATAAAGAAATTAATATGAATATGAGTGTCTCTGTTCTAATAAAAATTTTTTAGTGTCAGAAAATACTTTATATATATATGACAATAAAATGAGTTTAATATATATAAGTATGAACACACATCTATCCATAAAGAAATTAATATGAATATGTGTGTCTGTTCTCCTAATAAAATATTTTTTAGTGTCAGAAAATACTTTATATATATATGACAATAAAATGAGTTTAATATATATAAGTATGAACACACATCTATCCATAAAGAAATTAATATGAATATGTGTGTCTGTTCTCCTAATAAAATATTTTTAGTGTCAGAAAATACTTTATATATATATGACAATAAAATGAGTTTATATATATAAGTATGAACACACATCTATCGATAAAGAAATTAATATGAATATGAGTGTCTGTTTCCTAATAAAATATTTTTTGAAAATTTGCAAGTGTCAGAAAATACTTTATATATATATGACAATAAAATGAGTTTAATATCTATAAGTATGAACACACATCTATCCATAAAGAAATTAATATGAATATGTGTGTCTGTTCTCCTAATAAAATATTTTTAGTGTCAGAAAATACTTTATATATATATGACAATAAAATGAGTTAAATATATAAGTATGAACACACACATCTATCCATAAAGAAATTAATATGAATATGTGTGTCTGTTCTCCTGATAAAATTTTTAGTGTCAGAAAATACTTTATATATATATGACAATAAAATGAGTTTAATATATATAAGTATGAACACACATCTATCGATAAAGAAATTAATATGAATATGAGTGTCTGTTCCTAATAAAATATTTTTGAAAATTTGCAAGTGTCAGAAAATACTTTATATATATATATATATGACAATAAAATGAGTTTAATATCTATAAGTATGAACACACATCTATCCATAAAGAAATTAATATGAATATGTGTGTCTGTTCTCCTAATAAAATATTTTTTAGTGTCAGAAAATACTTTTATATATATGACAATAAAATGAGTTTAATATATATAAGTATGAACACACATCTATCCATAAAGAAATTAATATGAATATGTGTGTCTGTTTCCTGATAAATATTTTTAGTGTCAGAAAATACTTTATATATATATGACAAAAAATGAGTTTTTAATATATAAGTATGAACACACATCTATTAAAGAAATTAATATGAATATGTGTGTCTGTTCTCCTAATAAAATATTTTTTAGTGTCAGAAAATACTTTATATATATGACAATAAAATGAGTTTAATATATATAAGTATGAACACACATCTATCCATAAAGAAATTAATATGAATATGTGTGTCTGTTCTCCTGATAAAATATTTTTAGTGTCAGAAAATACTTTATATATATATGACAATAAAATGAGTTTAATATATATAAGTATGAACACACATCTATCGATAAAGAAATTAATATGAATATGAGTGTCTGTTTCCTAATAAATATTTTTTTGAAAATTTTGCAAGTGTCAGAAAATACTTTATATATATATGACAATAAAATGAGTTTAATATCTATAAGTATGAAC
This sequence comes from Ctenocephalides felis, assembly GCF_003426905.1. NCBI lineage: Eukaryota > Metazoa > Arthropoda > Insecta > Siphonaptera > Pulicidae > Ctenocephalides > Ctenocephalides felis. The sequence continues at coordinate 18,362 of NW_020539220.1, forward strand.
ACACATCTATCCATAAAGAAATTAATATGAATATGTGTGTCTGTTCTCCTAATAAAATATTTTTTAGTGTCAGAAAATACTTTATATATATATGACAATAAAATGAGTTTAATATATATAAGTATGAACACACATCTATCCATAAAGAAATTAATATGAATATGTGTGTCTGTTCTCCTGATAAAATATTTTTTAGTGTCAGAAAATACTTTATATATATATGACAATAAAATGAGTTTAATATATATAAGTATGAACACACATCTATCGATAAAGAAATTAATATGAATATGAGTGTCTGTTCTCCTAATAAAATATTTTTTGAAAAATTTGCAAGTGTCAAAAATACTTTATATATATATGACAATAAAATGAGTTTAATATATATAAGTATGAACACACATCTATCGATAAAGAAATTAATATGAAATGTGTGTCTGTTCTCCTAATAAAATTTTTTTAAAATTTTGCAGTGTCAGAGAATACTTTATATATATATGACAATAAAATGAGTTTAATATCTATAAGTATGAACACACATCTATCCATAAAGAAATTAATATGAATATGTGTGTCTGTTCTCCTAATAAAATATTTTTTAGTGTCAGAAAATACTTTATATATATATGACAATAAAATGAGTTTAATATATATAAGTATGAACACACATCTATCCATAAGAGAAATTAATATGAATATGTGTGTCTGTTCTCCTAAAAAATATTTTTTAGTGTCAGAAAATACTTTATATATATGACAATAAAATGAGTTTAATATATATAAGTATGAACACACATCTATCGATAAAGAAATTAATATGAATGTGTGTGTCTGTTCTCCTAATAAAATATTTTAGTGTCAGAAAATACTTTATATATATATGACAATAAAATGAGTTTAATATATATAAGTATGAACACACATCTATCGATAAAGAAATTAATATGAATATGAGTGTCTGTTCTCCTAAAAAATATTTTTTGAAAATTTTGCAAGTGTCAGAAAATACTTTATATATATATGACAATAAAATGTTTAATATCTATAAGTATGACACACATCTATCCATAAAGAAATTAATATGAATATGTGTGTCTGTTCTCCTAATAAAATATTTTTTAGTGTCAGAAAATACTTTTATATATATATGACAATAAAATGAGTTTAATATATATAAGTATGAACACACATCTATCGATAAAGAAATTAATATGAATATGAGTGTCTGTTCTCCTAATAAAATATTTTTTTGAAAAATTAGTGTCAGAAAATACTTTATATATATATGACAATAAAATGAGTTTAATATATATAAGTATGAACACACATCTATCCATAAAGAAATAATATGAATATGTGTGTCTGTTCTCCTAATAAAATATTTTAGTGTCAGAAAATACTTTATATATATATGACAATAAAATGAGTTTAATATATATAAAGTATGAACACACATCTATCCATAAAGAAATTAATATGAATATGTGTGTCTGTTCTCCTGATAAAATATTTTTTAGTGTCAGAAAATTTATATATATATGACAATAAAATGAGTTTAATATATATAAGTATGAACACACATCTATCGATAAAGAAATTAATATGAATATGAGTGTCTGTTTCTCCTAAAATATTATTTTGAAAATTTTGCAAGTGTCAGAAAATACTTTATATATATATGACAATAAAATGAGTTTAATATATATAAGTATGAACACACATCTATCCATAAAGAAATTAATATGAATATGTGTGTCTGTTCTCCTAATAAAATATTTTTAGTGTCAGAAAATACTTTTATATATATATGACAATAAAATGAGTTTAATATATACAAGTATGAACACACATCTATCCATAAAGAAATTAATATGAATATGTGGTCTGTTCTCCTGATAAAATATTTTTTAGTGTCACAGAAAATACTTTATATATATATGACAATAAAATGAGTTTAATATATATAAGTATGAACACACATCTATCGATAAAGAAATTAATATGAATATGAGTGTCTGTTTCTAATAAAATATTTTTTTGAAAATTTTGCAAGTGTCAGAAAATACTTTATATATATATGACAATAAAATGAGTTTAATATCTATAAGTATGAACACACATCTATCCATAAAGAAATTAATATGAATATGTGTGTCTGTTCTCCTAATAAATATTTTTTAGTGTCAGAAAATACTTTATATATATATGACAATAAAATGAGTTTAATATATATAAGTATGAACACACATCTATCCATAAAGAAATTAATATGAATAAGTGTGTCTGTTCTCCTGATAAAATATTTTTAGTGTCAGAAAATACTTTATATATATATGACAATAAAATGAGTTTAATATATATAAGTATGAAACACACATCGATAAAGAAATTAATATGAATATGAGTGTCTGTTCTCCTAATAAAAATATTTTTAGTGTCAGAAAATACTTTATATATATGACAATAAAATGAGTTTAATATATATAAGTATGAACACACATCTATCCATAAAGAAATTAATATGAATATGTGTGTCTGTTCCTGATAAAATATTTTTTAGTGTCAGAAAATACTTTATATATATATGACAATAAAATGAGTTTAATATATATAAGTATGAACACACATCTATCGATAAAGAAATTAATATGAATATGAGTGTCTGTTCTCCTAATAAAATATTTTTTGTGTCAGAAAATACTTTATATATATATGACAATAAAATGAGTTTAATATATATAAGTATGAACACACATCTATCCATAAAGAAATTAATATGAATATGTGTGTCTGTTCTCCTAATAAAATATTTTTAGTGTCAGAAAATACTTTATATATATATGACAATAAAATGAGTTTAATATATATAAGTATGAACACACATCTATCCATAAAGAAATTAATATGAATATGTGTGTCTGTTCTCCTGATAAAATATTTTTTAGTGTCAGAAAATACTTATATATATATGACAATAAAATGAGTTTAATATATAAGTATGAACACACATCTATCGATAAAGAAATTAATATGAATATGAGTGTCTGTTTTCCTAATAAAAATTATTTTGAAAATTTTGCAAGTGTCAGAAAATACTTTATATATATATGACAATAAATGAGTTTAATATCTATAAGTATGAACACACATCTATCCATAAAGAAATTAATATGAATATGTGTGTCTGTTCTTCTAATAAAATATTTTTTAGTGTCAGAAAATACTTATATATATATGACAATAAAATGAGTTTAATATATATAAGTATGAACACACATCTATCCATAAAGAAATTAATATGAATATGTGTGTCTGTTCTCCTGATAAAAAATATTTTTTAGTGTCAGAAAATACTTTATATATATATGACAATAAAATGAGTTTAATATATATAAGTATGAACACACTATCGATAAAGAAATTAATATGAATATGAGTGTCTGTTCTCTAATAAATATTTTTTAGTGTCAGAAAATACTTATATATTATGAATAAAATGAGTTTAATATATATAAGTATGAACACACATCTATCCATAAAGAAATTAATATGAATATGTGTGTCTGTTCTCCTGATAAAATATTTTTTTAGTGTCAGAAAATACTTTATATATATATGACAATAAAATGAGTTTAATATATATAAGTATGAACACACATCTATCGATAAAGAAATTATATGAATATGAGTGTCTGTTTTCCTAATAAAATATTTTTTTGAAAATTTTGCAAGTGTCAGAAAATACTTTATATATATATGACAATAAAATGAGTTTAATATCTATAAGTATGAACACACATCTATCCATAAAGAAATTAATATGAATATGTGTGTCTGTTCTCTATAAAAATATTTTTAGTGTCAGAAAATACTTTATATATATATGACAATAAAATGAGTTTAATATGTATAAGTATGAACACACATCTATCCATAAAGAAATTAATATGAATATGTGTGTCTGTTCTCCTGATAAAATATTTTTAGTGTCAGAAAATACTTTATATATATATGACAATAAAATGAGTTTAATATATATAGTATGAACACACATCTATCGAATAAAGAAATTAATATGAATATGAGTGTCTGTTCACTAATAAATATTTTTTGAAAAATTTTGCAAGTGTCAGAAAATACTTTATATATATATATATATGACAATAAAATGAGTTTATATATATAAGTATGAACAC